>NC_069074.1:38120880-38427428 GCF_025698485.1 Gossypium arboreum | reverse complement strand
TCATAATCAAATTTCTACTCGTATACTTGAGTATCGCTTTTAGCATTATCAGAATTAGCTTGGTTGAAAAACATCTCTTTCTATTAGTAAAACAAATTTCATTAGAGTCGAGAGATATCACACTATCACATATTTTAATGACATGTGTTTTTAGACTTCACATATACTACGTTTGGTCCGAGAACCGGTTAAACTATAGCTCTGATACCATTAAATATTTTTAATAAACTCTATTACTTACAAGTGTGTTATATAAAATTCGGGTCATTACAGTTGCAGCCAGTCAAGATTCCTTTATGGAAATGGAAACGTGTAATGGTAGACTTCGTGAGTGGGTTGCCCTTGATACCCATTAAAAAGGATTCTGTTTGGGTCATCGTGGATCGATTGACCAAGTTTGCTTACTTAATTTCGGTTCGGACGGGTTTTTCTTTTTAGAAGTTGGCGAAACTGTATATCTTCGAGATAGTTAGACTACATAGGGTTCTAGTGTCAATTATTTCTGATAGAGATTGTCGGCTCACGTCCCAGTTCGGGAAGAAGTTACACGAGACTCTGGGTTTGTGATTGGACTTCAGTACTATGTTTCATCCTCAGACTGATGGTCAATCTGAGAGGGTGATTCAGATACTGGAGGATATGCTTCAGAGTTGTGTGATTGATTTTCGAGGTAGTTGGGAGGATTATCTGTCGTTGGCTGAGTTTGCCTACAATAACAACTTCCAGGGTAGCATCAGATGGCACCTTACGAGGCTCTGTATGGTTATAAGTGTCATATTCCACTATGTTGGACTGAGTTCGGTGAATGTCAGATTTTGGGTCCTGAGCTATTTTTTGAGACGGAAGATAATATTCGACTGATTTAGGATTGTCTCAAAGTGGCTTCTGATAGACAGAAATCTTATGCGGATCTGAAGAGGCGTGAGATTGAGTACTCTGTAGGGGGACTTAGTGTTTCTTAAGGTGTAGCACCCCAAACCCGGCCCAAAAGTTATAGCCGGATCCGACATGCCACATCAAAAACGTTAAAAAAAATTTCCATTCTAAGTCCAGAAAATCGTACTTGATGTTCAAAAGATTAATTCATTAAGGGTTAAAGTGAATGGAAGCTGTGCACCAGGTAGGAAACCGGAAAAGAGGTGGTGAGTCCATCGGACTGCTTAAGTACCAAGCTTCCTTCGGATCCAATCCTAGACATGCATACCGCCATTGCCACACCTTAACGTCATGGATATTTCTAGGAAACCGATTTTGATTAAGTCATTTTTAGGAAAAGTGATTAATTTTGGAAAATACTTTCATTGCGGAAGCTTTGCTTGTTGTCGTATTATTTTGAAATCAATTGTTGTTTTTGAAAACGTGCCCTAAAGTTATCCAATTTCAACAGTTAAAATAAGTAATACCTATCTTAGTAATACATATTAAAACCATCAAAAATAATTAAGCGGCCTTATTACATTTAAAAAAACACCCAAAACTTCAAACTTCAAACTTCAAACTTCAAACTGGTGGCCACTCCGAATTCCCTCACAGCTCCAAGCCCACTATGGTTGGGGATTTCTGCGTGGATGAAAATAAAAGGGTGAGTTTGGGGAAACTCGATGTGTAAGGAAAACCCATTCAAAGTCCAAGTCACTCAAGCCCATTCAGTAAGCAGTGGTCTTGGGCGAGCCCTTTTCAGATTATAATAAACCGGGCCTTAGCCCTTATTCAGATAATGATGGGGCCCATAGGCCCATTTCAAAATACATGCAACATCGGTAAACATATGCAAGCCCATTTGGGTAATAGTGGTCTTGGGCGAGCCCTTTTCAGATTACAATAAAGCGGGCCTTAGCCCCTTATTCAGATAATGAGATGGCCCATAGGCCCATTTCAAAATACATGCAACATCAATAACATATGCAAGCCCATTTGGGAGACTACTCAACCCACCAACCACTACACTCCACCCGCACCACCATACACTCCATGTGGGAATAGCTCAACCCACCCATTTAACACTCCACAGATTGCCCTTCTTTGCTCAATTATCGATAAATTGAGGCAAAGCCTCCAAGATGTGGACAAGCCACTTTCAGTACTTCCTCCGTCAATATCCCGGTCCATGCATCGATAATAACAACATGGCATGTAGTAAATAACAACGATCAAACATGCATTTAGGTCAATTTAACCCTAGGGGTATTTCAGGTAATTTATCTCCTAGGAGTAAAATTGTAAATTTTCACTTTTAAAGGCATTTCAGTAATTTATCCATTTTAGGGTTTTCATGCATATTCCTACCTTTCACGTACTAATGTAATCACTACCGAGGGTTCTTACGAATTGGGCTGTTGGCCCATCATTCCAATTTTGGCCCATTAAGCCCAAAAATATCGAGGGCACGTAAATCATGCACTTTGCGGTCCAAACATTGCAGCTTACCAAAAACATTAATCGATTTACCTCACGAGCATTCGCTTTTTCGCAAATATACAAAATACCGGTTTTCGCATTTCGACTTTTCGACTTTTGCCGATCTAGACTAAGAAAGAGGGTGTTAGTTACACACTTTTTTGACGATATCTTGACGAGATCCACACGAACCGCCTACAATTGGATTACTAACACGTTAATCTAACTATTCAAATACAAACTACGTATTAACCCCTTACAATATTCAGCCAACCACACCTACAGATCATAGTAAGCTTATAAGAAATCAATAAACAACTCATTAACAAATTTTTGTCAATGTTTACCACATAATCATAATTTCACTGCAAGCTGTCTTCCTGAGCAACAGTCACTAAATTATTTATAACTGGAGCTACGAAACTCCAAATCAAGTGCCGTTAATTTTCCCTGAAAATAGACTCATATATCTTCTATCCATAAAATTTTCAGAGTTTTTGGTTTAGCCAATCAATACCAGAATTTTCTCAAAGTTTCCCATGTTTCACTGTTTGACTAATCTGACCACCCTTCATTACGAATCAAATTTCTCATTGTACAGAATTCAAAATATGTTCTTGTTTATTTCATTAGAAACTAGACTCAAAAAGCTTTAATTACATAATTTATTCAGCTTCTAATTCATCTCCCACAATTTATGGTGATTTTCCAAAGTCACGTTATTGCTGCTATCCCAAGCAGATTTATTACCAAATCACTCTTTCACACATACCTTGCATGCATGTTATTTAAACATGTATATCACCAATCAATCATCACATATCTATGATTTTACTTAAGAATAATCTCCATTTCATCATTTTAAAGCACAACATGTTAGCTGATTTTTCCCTTTAACATCTAAGGCACATGCATGCTCATTTGTTTGGCTCAACTTCACCTATCTTCCATTTTTTCATCAAAAAAACATGAAACAACAACCATTTCCTTCATTTTAATTCATGACTAAATGCTCACAACACAACTAAAAATCAAAATATAATTCAAGAGTTAAGGTAGAATCAAGAAGAACTCATGAACCTCAAAATGAAAGCAAGGTACCAAGAACTTACCTTCAATTTTCCTCCTCCTAATGACCGAATACTCAAGAGCTTTCTCCTCTCCTTTCTCTTCTCTAACTTTCAGCTATGATGAACAAAGATGGACAAAACTTTGTTCTTTTCACCCTTTTCTTTTAATAAAACTTCATATTTCATCCATTTAATTCTTTAATACAAAAGACATGAAATTCTTATCATGAAACATTTACCTAACTCATTATCATGGAACATTTACCTAACCTATTATCATGAAACATTTACCTAACCTATTATCATGGAACATTTACCTAACCTATTATCAATTTGTATCAATTTGTACCATAAATTATGGATATCAAGTACTCATATTGTCTACAACAACATGATGGCTAGCCACTTCATGTAAAATGGGAGGTTTGTCATGCAAATCCTCCTATTTTGCACTCCTATTTATTTGGCCACTTCAATTTAGCCTATAGCATTTTCAAACATTTTCACATAGGTCCTATTTCATAATTTCACCCCCTTTTTCTTATGGAACAAAAATTAACTAAAATTGTCGGGTTCTATCTTAAGTTTGGGCTTTCTAGAGGCCCACTAACATAATTAAACCTATGCCAACATTCACAGGATTCCCGAAAATTGGGGCGTTACAACTCTACCCTCCTTACGAAATTTCGTCCTCGAAATTTACCTAATCAAACAGATGAGGGTATTGCTGTTGCATCGTCTCTTCTGGCTCCCAAACTCAGAAGTTTCCCCTTCCTTAACTTGTTGAAAACGAGCGACCAAAGACTCATCGTTCAAATGTTTTTCGTTAATCTGATCCACCCAGGTTGGCCTCACTTGCAACTCACCAACAGACTTCTATCATCATCTGAGACTCGCACGAGCAAACATTGCTCTCAGATCAGATATAGCTCTACGACTTAGAGCATCGGCTACCACATTAGCCTTGCTTGGGTGATACTCGATCGAACAGTCATAATCCTTAAGCAACTCAATCCATCTCCTTTGCCTAAGGTTCAGCTCATTCTGAGTCAACAAATACTTAAGACTCTTGTGGTCTGTGTATATAATACACCTTTCTCCGTACAAGTAATGTCTCCAAATCTTAAGTGCAAATATCACTGCTGCCAACTCTAAATCATGAGTCAAATAGTTTCCCTCATGAGGCTTAAGCTATCGTGATGTATATGCAACCACCTTACCCTCTTGCATTAACACGCAGCCCAAACTCACGTGTGATGCGTCACTGTACACAGTAAAATCATTCCCAGACTCCGGCTGAATTAACACAAGTGCTTCAGTCAGAACTTTCTTCAACTTCTCAAAAGCTTCCTGTTGCTTCTTAGTCCATACAAACGGTACTCCTTTCCTTATGAGTTTTTTTCAGAGGTGCTGCCATCACAGAAAAACCTTCCACAAACCTTCTGTAGTAGCCTGCCAAACCCAGAAAACTCCGAATTTCCGATACTGATTTTGGTGGCTTCCATCCCAGAACTGCTTCAATTTTTCGAGGATCCACTCTAATTCCTTCAGCAGAAACCACATGACCTAGAAAAGCCACTTCTCGCAACCAAAATTCACACTTACTAAACTTTGCATACAGTTCCTTCTCTCTCAGCACTTGCAGCACAATACGTAGATGCTCCTCATGTTTCTCCTCGGTTTCCGAGTATACCAGAATATCATCGATGAAAACTACCACGAATCGGTCCAAGTAAGGTTGGAACACTCGATTCATTAGATCCATGAAAGCGGCAGGTGCGTTCGTCAACCCAAACAGCATAACCAGAAACTCGTAATGACCATATCGAGTCCTGAATGCTGTCTTATGAATATCCACTTCCTTTACCCTTAACTGATGGTATCCAGATCGAAGGTCAATCTTGGAAAATACAGAAGCTCCTCTAAGCTAGTCGAACAGATCATCAATCCTTGGCAGTGGATATTTATTCTTAATCGTCAGTTTGTTCAACTGGCGATAATCAATGCACATCCGCATCGTACCATCCTTCTTTTTCACGAATAGCACCGGTGCTCCCCATGGAGACACGCTTGGCCTAATAAAGCCCCTATCCAACAACTCTTGAATTTGAGCATTTAACTCTACTAAATCCTTCGGTGCCATCCTATATGGTGCGATAGACACAGGCGCCATTCCAGGCAACAAGTCTATTCCAAACTCAACTTCTCGATTCGGAGGCAATCTTGGAAGCTCCTCCTGAAAAACATCTTGGAACTCCTTTACGATCCTAACCTTATCCACTGTCAGTCCCTCCTCTTCCGACTGACTTACAAATACTAATTAGGCCTCACAACCTTTCCGAATCCACTTTTCGGCTCTTAATGCCTACACCACATTGGACAAATAATCCCTTCTCTCACCTATCACCATAACCTCCTCATACTTTGTAGTTCTTAACACCATTCGTTTAGCAGCACAATCCAGAATCACCTTATGCTTAACAAGCCAATCCATTCCCAGAATGAGGTCAAACTCTCCGAACGGTAACTCCATCAGATCTCCAGGAAAAACCTTGCCTTGAGTTTCTAAGGGTACATTCCTATACAGTTTGTCTACCCTAACCGAGTGACCCAAGGGACTTAGTACAGATACCCCACTTACAATCTCCTCAGAGCAGTCCAAGTCGTCCATAATCCGTTCTGTGGCCTCCAACCAATATTCCGCCACATTCGAGGCTATACCAGAGACGCCCTTAAAGATCTCCGTTCCGTTAGTCCCGAAGTCATTCAGAAATAGATCCCTGAATTTCGTTGCCGAACTTGCTCCGCAACCCTTTTCGTAACACGAAGCATTACCGTGATAGGGCATCATCCTCGGCACCATGATCATGAGACTCTACCTCATTGCCGGTGGTACGGTGCATCCACCGCCGGCATATGTCTCGAAGACGAAGATCTCGCTCGAGCACTTCCTCGGCTCCGTCCACGGCCTCTTGTATGAGTAGCTCTTGTATTCATATCGTATTATCTTAATTAGAATTTTTATGCATCAATTAATATTCCAGTGTTTATTACAGATGTTTTATGAATCGACGAAGTAGTTTAGAGTTTGTTTTCGCAGAATCAAGTCTAGCTACGATTTGATCTCTTATCGATTTTCCTATGGTTTCGATATCATCCTATCTAGAGTATCCTAGCAGATTTGAAGATGCACAGATAAGTCGAAAAATATTCAGAAGAGTTCAGAGTAATACTTACAGACTTGAGCCGGAGATTCGGAATGGCACATTCTTAAGATCTAAATTTTGAAAATTGAGTTTTTCGCATTCTTTATAAAATTTTCATTTTCGAAAATCTTTGTTTTTGTAAACTCATTCCACAGCTGAGTTGTTGTAACTGGGCTCTGGTACCACTAAATGTAGCACCCCAAACCCGGCCCAAAAGTTATAGCCGGATCCGACATGCCACATCAAAAACGTTAAAAAAAATTTCCATTCTAAGTCCGAAAATCGTACTTGATGTTCAAAAGATTAATTCATTAAGGGTTAAAGTGAATGGAAGTGCACCGGTAGGAAACCGAAAAGAGGTGGTGAGTCCATCGGATCGCTTAAGTACCAAGCTCCTTCGGATCCAATCCTAGACATGCATACCGCCATTGCCACACCTTAACGTCATGGATATTTCTAGGAAACCGATTTTGATTAAGTCATTTTTAGGAAAAGTGATTAATTTTGGAAAATACTTTCATTGCGGAAGCTTTGCTTGTTGTCGTATTATTTTGAAATCAATTGTTGTTTTTGAAAACGTACCCTAAAGTTATCCAATTTCAACAGTTAAAATAAGTAATACCTATCTTAGTAATACATATTAAAACCATCAAAAATAATTAAGCGGCCTTATTACATTTAAAAAAACACCCAAAACTTCAAACGTAATTAAAAGGATGTCTAGTTCACCAGAAGAAAATCAAACTTTCAGAACTGGTGGCCACTCCGAATTCCCTCACAGCTCCAAGCCCACTATGGTTGGGGATTTCCTGCGTGGATGAAAATAAAAGGGGTGAGTTTGGGGAAACTCGATGTGTAAGGAAACCCATTCAAAGTCCAAGTCACTCAAGCCCATTGGGCCTAAGCCCATTCAGTATGATGGTCTTGGGCGAGCCCTTTTCAGATTACAATAAACGGGCCTTAGCCCTTATTCAGATAATGATGAGGGCCCATAGGCCCATTTCAAAATACATGCAACATCAAGTAAACATATGCAAGCCCATTTGGGTAATAGTGGTCTTGGGCGAGCCCTTTTCAGATTATAATAAACCGGGCCTTAGCCCTTATTCAGATAATGTATGGCCCATAGGCCCATTTCAAAATACATGCAACATCAATAACATATGCAAGCCAATTTGGGGAGACTACTCAACCCACCAACCACTACACTCCACCCGTACCACCATACACTCCATGTGGGAATAGCTCAACCCACCCAAATTTCAACACTCCTGATTGCTGACCTTGTCGCTCAGATTATCAAAGAATTGAGGCAAAGCCTCCAAGATGTGGACAAGCCACTTTCAGTACTTCCTCCGTCAATATCCCGGTCCATGCATCGATAATAACAACATGGCATGTAGTAAATAACAACGATCAAACATGCATTTAGGTCAATTTAACCCTAGGGTATTTCAAGTAATTTATCTCCTAGGAGTAAAATTGTAAATTTTTCACTTTTAAAGGTATTTCAGTAATTTATCCATTTTAGGGTTTTCATGCATATTCCTACCTTTCACGTACTAATGAATCACTACCGAGGGTTCTTACTGAATTGGGCAGATTGGCCCATCATTCCAATTTTGGCCCATTAAGCCCAAAAATATCGAGGCACGTAAATCATGCACTTTGCGGTCCAAACATTGCAGCTTACCAAAAACATTAATCGATTTACCTCACGAGCATTCACACACTCGTAAATCTACAAAATACCGGTTTTCGGCATTTCAGCTTTTCGACTTTTGCCGATCTAGATTAAGAAAGAGGGTGTTAGTTACACGCCTGTTTGCGACGATATGCTGACGAGATCCACACACGAACCGCCTACAATTGGATTACTAACACGTTAATCTAACTATTCAAATACAAACTACGTATTAACCCCTTACAATATTCAGCCAACCACACCTACAGATCATAGTAAGCTTATAAGAAATCAATAAACAACTCATTAACAAATTTTTGTCAATGTTTACCACATAATCATAATTTCACTGCAAGCTGTCTTCCTGAGCAACAGTCACTAAATTATTTATAACTGGAGCTACGAAACTCCAAATCAAGTGCCGTTAATTTTCCCTGAAAATAAACTCATATATCTTCTATCCATAAAATTTTCAGAATTTTTGGTTTAGCCAATCAATACCAGAATTTTCTCAAAGTTTCCCATGTTTCACTGTTTGACTAATCTGACCACCCTTCATTACGAATCAAATTTCTCATTGTACAGAATTCAAAATATGTTCTTGTTTATTTCATTAGAAACTAGACTCAAAAAGCTTTAATTACATAATTTATTCAGCTTCTAATTCATCTCCCACAATTTATGGTGATTTTCCAAAGTCACATTATTGCTGCTGTCCCAAGCAGATTTATTACCAAATCACTCTTTCACACATACCTTGCATGCATGTTATTTAAACATGTATATCACCAATCAATCATCACATATCTATGATTTTACTTAAGAATAATCTCCATTTCATCATTTTAAAGCACAACATGTTAGCTGATTTTTCCCTTTAACATCTAAGGCACATGCATGCTCATTTGTTTGGCTCAACTTCACCTATCTTCCATTTTTTTCATCAAAAAAACATGAAACAACAACCATTTCCTTCATTTTAATTCATGACTAAATGCTCACAACACAACTAAAAATCAAAATATACTTCAAGAGTTAAGGTAGAATCAAGAAGAACTCATGAACCTCAAAATAAAAGCAAGGTACCAAGAACTTACCTTCAATTTTCCTCCTCCTAATGACCGAATACTCAAGAGCTTTCTCCTCTCCTTTCTCTTCTCTAACTTTCAGCTATGATGAACAAAGATGGACAAAACTTTGTTCTTTTCACCCCTTTTTCTTTTAATAAAACTTCATATTTCATCCATTTAATTCTTTAATACAAAAGACATGAAATTCTTATCATGAAACATTTACCTAACTCATTATCATGGAACATTTACCTAACCTATTATCATGAAACATTTACCTAACCTATTATCATGGAACATTTACCTAACCTATTATCAATTTGTATCAATTTGTACCATAAATTATGGATATCAAGTACTCATATTGTCTACAACAACATGATGGCTAGCCACTTCATGTAAAATGGGAGGTTTGTCATGCAAATCCTCCTATTTTGCACTCCTATTTATTTGGCCACTTCAATTTAGCCTATAGCATTTTCAAACATTTTCACATAGGTCCTATTTCATAATTTCACCCCCTTTTTCTTATGGAACAAAAATTAACTAAAATTATCGGGTTCTATCTTAAGTTTGGGCTTTCTAGAGGCCCACTAACATAATTAAACCTATGCCAACATTCACAAGATTCCCGAAAATTGGGGCGTTACATAAGGTTTTTTCCTGGAAGAAGAGTCTGAGGTTCGATCGTAAGGACAAACTAAGCTCTAAGTTTATTGGGTCGTATCAAATTCTGAAATGAGTGGGACCAGTTGCTTACCTGTTAGAGCTACCTCTAGAGTTAGATCGAATTCACGATGTTTTCCATGTCTCAATGTTGAAGCGATATCGGTCTAATCCATCTCATATTGTATCAGTTGAGGTGATTGAGGTTAGACCGGACTTGACTTTGAGGAGGAGTTGGTTCAAATTTTGGATCGTGATGTTAAGATTCTGCGGAAAAAGTCCATTCCCTTAGTGAAGGTGCTGTGGCAGAATCACAGCAACGAAGAGGCCACGTGGGAACCTGAGGATTTGATGCTTCAGCAGTATCCTCATCTTTTCTAATCAGGTAAGTTTCGAGGTCAAAATTTCTTTTAGGGGGTAGAGTTGTAATTCCCCAAAATATTTGTTTATGTTTCTGTAATTGTTTGACACAACTGTATATCTACTTCAGTGGTTAAGTGTTTTGGGTGTGTGTGTGAGGTCCCAAGTTCAAGCCTTACCTTTAGTAAATTTTGTTATTTTTGGAATTAAGCCCTATCTCTGGTCAGTGGGCTTATATTTAATTGCCTGTAACTTCATAGTAGAATGAGCCTGTTGGTTCGAGTGGTAAGGAAGTCAATGTGTTGTGTGGACGTCTTGTGTTCGAATCCCTGTGCAAGCATGGGTATTTATTTTTGCTCGATTCGGCACAAATGTCTCAATGCAGTTGGAATTATGAGTAGTAGGTTAGTGGAGATAATTAGGGGATTGTGGGATATTCTTGTTATCTTATTTTATTTCTATTTTCTCTTCTAAAATCCCTTTTTTTCCTTTTTACATTGTTTTCCCCATCTCCACTGATTAAAATCTTCTTCTTCTTCTTACCTTTTCCAGCTTCTTTGATTCGTTTCTTTTGTGCAATCCTAACCGTGTTCGTTGGGTGGAGAACAAGAATCTATTGGTGCTCCTGCAGCGATTTAAGCATTAGGGATTCCTTTTCATTACTGGTTCTAGAGGGCTTGTGTTTGCATGAACATTAAAATCGAACCAAGTGTGTACCCGAAACATAGAAAAACAAGATTTGGCGAAAGCCAAAAAATACCATTGTCGATGCCACACGGCTGTGTGGTAGGTCGTGCTCAAGGACATGGTCGTATGATCGATAAAGGTCAGGCCATGTGCAAGACACGGCCGTGTGATGGCCAGAGTGTGGCCGTGTGAATACACGGGCTAGGCCAAATTCGGCGTGTAAGCTACATGGGTGTGTCGGCCTACACGAGCACACCACACAAGCGTGTGGTATTTGGGCTAGGCCGTGCGATCCACACGGGTAAAGCCAATTTGGGTGTGTAGGTCCACACAGGCAACCCACACGAGCGTGCGGGCCCATTTAACTGAATTTTCCCTTTGAGTTACACAGGTTGTCCCAAACGAATATGGGCCTACTGTAGGGTCAGTAAGGGCTAACAAACCCTAAACTGTATGATCTTTTTAACTGATATCCTTTACAGAGCATGATAGTATAGTGCATTTATGATTATTGACCTGTATGACTATCTGTGATCTAGTTAATGGCATGCTGAGTACGTTAAATTGCATAACTGTTTCTGTATCTATTACTGTTATTGGGGTGGGATGATGTATATTGGAGGAAGTGTTCTGAAAGGTAGTATGCCTATTATCTGGCAGCATAGCTGCGTTATATCTATTAGGTGCCGTATCGGTACAACATGGTGTGCAGGGCTGGGTGGGTGTTTTAAACCCCACATGGTATGTAGGGATGGTCGGAGATAGTGTGTAGACGATGGGGGTAAGTTATCTGATTTCTTATTCTGATTTGCATAGATGTATTTGAGTCTGTAACGGGCTTAAGCCTGAATTTGTATTTGACTGGTTGTGATTTTCTGGTTGTGTGCATGCTTAATTCTGTGGGGTTACACACTGAGTTTACGTAAACTCACTCTTTTCTGTTTAATCTGTACAGGTAATCCATAGAGTTAAGTGGGTCAATGCAGTAAAGGACTCGATAGTGACCATATGCTATCACTGATTTATTTTGTTTTATGGTTTTATTTAAGTTTTGGCATTGAGATTTGAGAAGTTGTATTTTCTGGGACTCTCTAGACTCTTTTAAACTGTTTGGCTTTGGTTTTGGGCGATTATGGGTTAACCTGCTTAATACTATGATTGTTTTATCTAAAACTTGATTTTCTATATATATATATATATATATATATACATATGAACTATTTTCCTTAAACACGATGATTTTCCTAAGCTTTTGCTAAAGTCATACGTTTTTAAGCAAGTCGACCATTGGAATATATGTTTAAAATAAATGAAAGCAATCAAGGGTTTATATGCTTAAGGTTTTTCTCAAGTTAGCTTCATTTTCAAACCCATTCTTTGTGACGTCACTAGATTCGACCATAATGTCTAGGCCGGGTTTGGGGTGTTACAATGGCAAAAACAAAGTATCTGATATTTGAAATGACAAATGATGTGAAATGGAAGTGAAATGTGAAATGGAATATGGAATTGTGGAATGAGTTAGGAACATTGATTGATTGTGTTCAATGAATCCATGGTTTTGGAAGTTGAGTTGGAATGTGATTCGTAATTTGTATTATGAAATGAAGTTTATATGATTTAATATGAATTTGATTGAGAAATCAAACTATGAAATGAAAATAATGTTAAGCACTAATTTGAAATGGGATGTATTACGAGTAAATAAATTGTATGAAATGATTAAGATAATGAATTGATTAAATGATTGCTTGTTTTATGAATGATAATGAAATGTTGAATTAAGTGAATTGAAATGTAAAATGATTGAGTTAATATATAGTATGATAAAAGTTGAACTCACCTTTTGATATGAGACTTGCCATGATAGACAAACTTTATCAAGCTAAGTAGCATGTAGTGTATAATTATAACTTGAGGTAAGTTATTTGGTTTTAATACCTGCGAACTTATTAAGCAATTGTAATGCTTACTCCCTTGTTTCCTTTTTACCTGTAGTGTCAACTTACGGAATGTGTTAGGCGGATCATCGAGAAGCTCACACTATCCCAGTATTGATTTAGTAGCCTTTCTATCACTTAAAACTTGGTTTTGTGGCATGTATATAGGTCATTCATTTTTAGTCAATCTTGAATATTAGTACTTTGGTTCTTGATTATGGCTTGAGTTTTGAATGAATATATGTTTTGTATATAGAATGATCAAATAATTGTACTTCAATGAATGTGTTTGGGCTTTGGTAATGTTGAGCTTGGATAAATGTGAACATGTGCATATGGTCACTTAAGTAAAGGTTGAATGGTATTTTACAAATGAGAATGGCAAGCTTAGGTAATGACACATATATATGTTTTGGTTTAGGTTGATTTTGCTTATAAACATATATCTCTATATGTTAACTTAGTAAAATGATGTTTGATTTATGGTAAAGTTTGGAATGTGACATGTGTATGGTCTATTTATACTATGAATTGAATCATGGATTAAATATGAATTATAATTGCTTGTGACTAATATTAATGATCATGGATTAAATATGAATTATAATTGCTTGTGACTAATATTAATGATGGTACCTATGAGGGCATATTGATTGTATGCTTAGAAATGATCTTATGTCATGAATTGGTTAAGTTTTGGGATGTATTTATATTGGTTATTGAATGCATTATAGGTTATTATGGGAATGATGTGTATTGATATGTACATGGTGAATTATAGTATCAATGATGAGAGTGTTATTCGAGTATCAAATGTGGCACACTTAAAATTAAAATTATTAAAATATAACTTGTATGTAAAAGATATGTGTATGTGTATGTGAGTAAGAATATGTTGTATAGTAATGGAACAATTTGGTGTATTGTATGAGGTTGTTAGTTATTTATTGAGTATGCTTGGATTGGGATTGTTGGAAATGAAATATTTGAGTTTTTTTTAGTGAATGGTGTCATAATTTTGAGCATGAAAATGTTTTCAAACTTGTGATTTTGACTATATGGGTAAAAGTATCGATACTTGACCAAATGAACAATGTTTTGAAAATGGCAGAATGTCATAACGATATCGATACTTTTGATAAAAATATCGATACTTGTTCCTTTTGTATCGGTACCTAGTATCAAGTTTTAAAAATTTTTAGATTGATCCTTAATCATGCTCGAATCTATTAAATTATGTTTATATGCTTGATTTCGTCTTTATTTGATTCATAAATTCTATTATGCATGTATTTAGAACAACTTGATGATTTAATTTGAATTCAATGTTATGATTTGCACGCGAATATTTTGATAACTGTAGTAGCATCTCAAAACTCGGGTTCAGTAGTCGGATCAGGTGAAGGGTGTTACAGTTGGAAAAATTGGTTAAGACAACAGTTTTACAGTTACAGTGGAAGTTTAAAAATTTTCAAAACTGAGTTCTCTTGTGATATTTATAATAATTGTGCTATATGCAAGACGAAATTAGTCAAACCTGACATTCAACCGAACAACCTTCTGTGCTATCCTCGTACCATGACTTGCACCAAGTGTGGGCTTAAGCAACACAAACCAAATCATAAAAAAGAAAACGGTCTACTTAATTTAAGTAGGAAAAGTAAGTCCTCTCTATAAAAATTGATAAAGATTGTAATTCCTAGAACATAGAATTCATTGCAAGTAAATAAATTTACACTACTTTCTGGCAAAATAACAATAACTCAATAATCTATAAAGTTTGTGTTTAGGTCAACCGATGCTCTCTATTTATAGAGGGAAGTGCAAGAATCTTGCTTGAATAACCCTTACATAAATAACGATATTTAAATAGAAAATACAATCCCACTCTAAGTGAGATAGGGATGTGCAACATACCCTAGTGTTTTCTACTAGGGTTGTCGCCCCTCACATGCTAATATGAGGGCATGTTGGGTGTCTCATGTATTAGGTCCAATTATATATGCTTCCTAAACTTTTGACCCAACACATTATAATTTAATCCAATCCAATGTTTACATTTTATTTATCAAAATAAATATTATTTATTCAATTAATTTAATTAATTAATTTAACTAAATAAATTTATCAATTAAATTCTTTTAACCCAATTCTAATTTCATCAAAACCATGACAAATTTTACCATAAAATAATTTATGAAAAATATATTTAATTTATTTATTCAACTAATTCATAATGACTAATTAATTTAATTTCATTTTGAGCTTCAATTATTTAATTATAACTAATTAAATAATAATTCAAAAACTTTAAATTAATTCCCAAGTCATTTATGTATTTAGCGAGAAAACACATTTATTGTGAATGCAATCTATTTTTCTTACTTCATTGTTTCCGTTCATTTGGTTCTACATGCATTTCATTTTTAGCCTCAACCAGCTAGCGAAGGGATCAATTGAACATATATAATTAGGGTTCAAATAAGTTCTAACTTTCTGTCTATTAATTATAAACTTATTTAGTCATGAAGTCATTCTACTAAAGTATCATGACTAAGCTCTCCCTTATTATATACAATTACAAAAGCTACTTAATAAGTGATTGTCCAATGACCTTTTCATAAGTGTGTTACTCTCATAGGATATCCTCAATTTTTTTGGGATAAACCAATTCTTCCAATGTGCTCCTATTTTGTTTTATGGTAACCATTAAATCTTTTTTCATGAAAAGTTAATTACTATGAAATAGTAATTAAATCAATCATTTATCACAATTTTTATTTTATATCTATCATGTAATGCCGATGGCAGAATATCAATTACCTTTTAGTTAGGTTGTGGATTCCAATATTACGAAATGATGCTAGATACTATGGAAGTTGTATACCCAACACGCTAGCTTTCGATTCCTTATCTATTTGAACTCAATCTTTTACTTACATAAAAGCATACGAGTCACACATACATAGCCTATCATTCACTTAGGATTAGTGTATGACACACTATGAATGTCATAAGTGAATAAATTCATAAATGAATCTAAGATCTACTCTAGTTGGGTCCTGTCTGATGTACTATCAGTCTAGTGAGTCACATCTATGTCTCTAGCTTTTGGAATTCATCTACTCCAATACCCAAGACAAGGTGTCTTCGTAATTGGACTTGATAGACAACATATTAATCTTTTAAACGATTTGTTTATTTTCAATTAGACTAAGGTCATGTTTAGATTATCTACTAATACAAGTTGTATTTTCATATTATGATTTGACCATATTGTACCATATAGTATTAGTTAAACATTATATAATCGCTGAGCAAATATTTGCTTCCATTTTGCTTTGCGTGCAAAAAGCATCGAGGAAAATATATAAATGATATTAATGTCATTAATAGATATTTTATTAAACCAATTTGTTTGAAAAAATATAAGTATATAAAGATGAAAATGCTACATTAAGGGCACAATGTAACAGCCTGATTTTAGGCCTAGTTGGAGCAGCAGTTTCGGAACCACAAATTTAAGGTTAGAGAAATTATTTTTATATTATTTTATGTGTTATAGCATGACTATATGAGTCTTTGAAATTTTTGGTGAATTAATTTTAGTGATTGCATGCTTAATTTTGAAAAAAGGACTAAATCGCATAAAGTGTGAAATTTTGTTCTACTAACTAAAAGTTTCAAATAGCTATGGAACATTAAATTAGAAGTCCTTGTGAGTAAATAGACCACAAATTTGTTAGTGGCTAGACATGGAGCCTTAATTCATGGAATAGTCAAATGTTAGGTGACTTAATTGATAATAAAATAATAAACCTAAAGGCTAGCTATCATCTTTTTCATTCCTTCTCTTCACCACTGAAAATTTCAACAAAAAGGGGGGTTTTGAGAGCTCAAAATTTCAGAAACTTCTATCTCTTGCAAGTAAGTGATTTTGATGGCCTTTCTTGATGATTTTTCTATTTTTAAGACCCTTGTAGTATAAGCTAACTAATGGGGGAACTATTTTGCAAAATGGTTGAGAGTCTAGGGTGTTTCCATTTGAGTACTCATGTTGTTTGATGAATTTTTATAAAATAAAATGAATCATGGTTGTTAAATAAACAACTTTTGTGAAGTGGTTTTCATGAAAAACCCCTAAAAGGGATCATTTTGTACAAGTTATAAAATAGGTGGTAAATGTGTGAAATAATTGAAATTTTGAGATGCTATAGGCTTAAAGTAGATTTGGATAGGCTTGGTTAATGAATAAATTCGATGAAGATCATTTTACGAGCCTAAAGGCAAAATCGTTATTTTGTGAAAGTTTAAGGGCAAAACAGTCATTTTGCCAAAGTAGGAATTTTAGAATGCCTTGATTAAGGTGATGATTAAATAAATAAATGTTATCATTATAGATCAAGAAATAAGGAATCCGGACCTAGACCGGGGAAAGACCAAGCTAGTAGACTAATTCAATCTAGTCACCTACTTTTTATATACCGAGGTAAGTTGTACGTAAATAATACAACTTTATTGTTATTGTGTATTGAACAATTAATATGGCACAAAGTGTTTGATTATTGTTGTGAATATGCATGATGAAAACTGGGGTAGTAAAAACTCTCGGTTGAACCTTAGGAATCGATTGGATATCCATGCCATGACATTTGGGTGATATCTGTGCTAGTGTAAGACCATGTTTGGGACATGCATCCGCCACATTATGAGAGCTAATGTAAGACCATGCTTGGGACATGGCATCAACATTGAGACAAGAGCTGGTGTAAGACCATGTCTGGGACATGGCATCGGCAATTTACCCTCTTGTGTGGGGCTTATCGGATATCTTTTAGTATTCCAAATGGTTCCAGGGGTTATTTTAAGCTTATGATAAAGATACAAAAGGAAATAATCATTTTGTGAGTGGTACAGGTTCTTACTTGAAACTCATGAGATATGAGCTTAGTTATGATTCCTTAATGGTAAGGATGAAATTGAGTAAGTTCTATCTATGAGAATGATTTCGGGACGATCTTGAAATCTTTGGCTTATACTTGTGATGTGTAAATATGTAACAAATCTACCATTGTTAAATTGAGAATTTTGTGCTGGTTTATAATATGCTATGTGTTTAAAAATGCATGGTTGATGTTGTTACTTATTTACATGCAGCTTACTAAGCTTTATGCTTACTCCCTTTCTTTTTCATTTTCTTATAGCATCGCCAAGCTAACTCGGGGATCAAAGGATGGTAGAGGCTCAATCACACTATCAATCAGAATATTTAGTATAGTTAGATTTTTCATTTTGAGTATGCAATGTATAGGGCTTGGTCTTTTTGCTAAGTGTCATATTGTTTTAGCCAAATATGTTGGCTTTCCATAAAGATTGATTCATTTTGTATAAGGCCATGGATGATGGCTAATATTTATTATTGCTAAATGCATTTAATGAGGATTTTCATGGATGTGATTATTGCATGGTTTGTATTGATAAGTAGGAGATATTTGATGTTGTGTAGGTTGGTGCAAGTAATGGTGGCAAAAAGGCTTGGTAGATATCCTTGTTTTTGTCCATACAGGGAGACACATGAGCGTGTGTCTAGGCTACGTGTGAGATACAGTCTGCCCCATGGGCGTGTAGTCAAGCTGTGTGTCCCCTGCACCTAAATTTGGAAAAAAGAACGCCTAGTAGTAACTACACGGGTGGAGACACGGCCGTGTGTCTCAACCGTATAAAGGACACGACCATAGTACATGGGCATGTGCCCAGGCCATGTGAAGTCTATACCTTAAATGGGAAATTAAATTCGCCGCACGGCCTAGCACACAAGCATGTGCCTTAGCTGTGTGCACTAAATCGTTGATAACGTCAGAAATAGAATGTCTAGGTTTTAGTACACGGGTTGAAACATGGGCGTGTCATGACCATGTGAGGGACACAAGACATGGACACCGGTGTGTGCCAGGCCATGTGAAAACCCCTGTAGGTTTGAACTGAGAAATAAATCTATACGGGATAGGGACACGGGCATGTCCCGATAGGTTTAGGCCGTGTGAGCTACACGGACCTTCGACATGGCCAAGTTAAGAGTATACACGGGCGTGTCGCCCTTCCACATGGGCGTATGCCCTTGGTTGCATTGAAATTTTTTTAAAAGTTTTCAAAAGTGTTCGGTTTATTCTCGAACCATTTCCAAAGCGTGTTTTGGGCCTCGTAGGTCCATATTAGGGACGTTAAAAAGGAATTTTGAAAGTTTTAAATTTGAGAAAAATTTTATGACCTGAAAATGTTTGTATGCATGTGTTTAAGTCTAGTAATGCCTCGTACCTTGTCCCGGCGTGGGATATGGGTAGGGGTACTACACATAAGATCCAACACTATGAAAAGAGAGCATTTTAGAGTCATTTAGAAGCCTTTTGAGACCTAAAAATGATATGCTCTTAGAGCAAGGAAGCAAGATCCAACCTGTTACTATGTTACTATTGATTTTTAGGTTCAAAGTTTGTAAGTATTAAGACTTAGATGTAAGGAAGCCAAAATCAAGCTTATAAACACCTTTGAACATATATACTAAATCATACCCCAATCATTCTCAACCATTTTTAGACCTCAAAATACTCCTAATTTCATTCGAATAATCATAGAACTTATTTAAGTTGAATCTTCAACTAATGTGCCACCAAGTATTCAATACATGTCCACTAAATCACTACACTACCTTTAACCAATGCACTATCAATTTAATGCTTTCAATCCAAAATATTAACTATGTACATGTCACTCTAATATTCATAATTTAAAATTTATACTTCACAAACTCTACTATGTTGATGAGATGTGATTTGACAGGTCACACTCGAACTCTTTTTACTTGATCAGTTTTTACAATCTACATATTTGAAAACAATGCGCTAAACCTTTTAGGCTTTTACTTATATTGGACAAACTACTTTTCTATCCAAATCTAAACTATTACCATTTCTAATATACTCTTTGCACCTAAATCGCTAAAAGTTCACTTTTAGTTTCCAAGTTTTTCAAGGATAATAACATTACGTTTGAAATTTACCCTTTACATTGTCTCATGAAGGATTGTTTTCAATTATAATCAAGGTATTCATTGCCGATAGTAGTGATTAAACCCTTACTACAAGTGCAGTTTAAAAAGTTAAACGAATGATCATGAAATATGCTCCATTCCTATTAGCAGAGATCGAACCTCGATCACATGATTAAGGAATGAGATGAAAAACTAGTACACCATACCTCATGATTTCTCAAGAAGAATTTGGTGTCTAGGGAACTCCTACTTCAAGGACATGAGCACGGTGACCTCTATACTCTACACCTACTAAAGCCAAAGCCCCACCTCAACCTAATGCTGAGTCCTAAATTCTACCGACTGTAGATATTAAAGAGTTTTCTTTAGTCTTATTATCTACTAGTTTTTCTTTCTCTCTTTATATATATCTATCATATAGTCTTGTCTAAAAACACGAGTCATTTATTTTCTAGCTCAATAGGGCAGGTTACTCCCCTTATGATGCAGCGTTTTATTCACTAAAGTCATATAATGCTTCTACTCAGCAAAAAAAAAAAAAGATTTTGGTTCTTCCAATGCATGTCATAGGAAAAATGCACAAATTTCCATTTAAAATATCCATCACTATAGTAAACTTCTATAACAAGTTGAAATAGATTTATGGGATCCAACTCTTATACATTCTAATGGATTCAGATATTATATTGTTTTGATCATGGATGCATACACAAATTATACATGGATATGCTTTCTCACTAAAAAATCAGAAGCTCCTACTGTTGTCATACGATTTCTATTTGTGACGAAAAAATATTTGATAGGAAAAAGAAAAGAGATATAGACTGACAATGGAAAGTTTAGAACCTTAAAACGTTAGTTTCTGTATAATGGTATTATTCATAGATTAACATGCCATCAAACACCTTCTTAAAATAGCTTAGTTGCCAAGTTGTTGAGATTGGGCTCACATTGCTTACACAACCTTCAATCTTTTAACCTTCTACAATTATGCATTCTATTCAACTGTGTTCACCATGAACCGACAACCACTAAAGTTATTCATAATAATAATCCTCATGGGATGTTGTTCGCAAGCAAACCAAATTATGACTTCTTAAAAGCCTTTAGTTTTAAGTCATTCCTTCATCTTAGACCTTTCAATAAACACAAATTGGATTTTCATTCCTTGTGTAGAGGCCCAATTTCACCCTGGCCTAAGACCCACAAAAAAATAATAAACAGAAATAAAAGCCCAAATTTTCATACAGTCCATTACAATATGGCAAGCCCAATTTAAAACCCAAAACTAATAAAACCCTAAGACCCAATTACATTGGCCCAAATGGCCCAAAGCTCAGACCATGTTTGCAGCAAACCCTAGCCCTTGTGTCGCAGCCAACTACTCCATGTATGGCCTCCTTGCGCCGCAACCACGACCACCTCGCCACGTTAGGACGCCCGTATGCCTTTACGTCGCCTTGTACCTGCCAATCAGGCTAAAATAACAACACAAAATGGAAAAAAGAATGTATTTTTCTTTCTTTTATTCGGCTATATAAAGCCATACAAGGTTGTATTTTTTGGTTACAGAGAGAATACACGAAAATATACAATCATCATAATCAAAAGAACAAAAGTTTCAAAGATCTATTTAATTTTATTTTTATTATTTTTATTTCTTATTTTGGAATGAATGTGTAGAAAAGGATAAAAATCCTACCTTTAGGCGCGTCTTCCTTCGTTGTGGGGATCTCCGGCAATCCAAATGTCATAAAACCCATTCGGGTTCCGACGAGGGTCGAAAAAGCAACGAAAATGAAGGCTTCCCTTCGTTATTTACATTTTTTTCCCTCTTTTTCTCTCTTATTTCCGTTTTGAATATCCTAGATCTAGATTTTTTTTTATTTTTTATTTAAAGAGAAAAGGGAAAGGGTTTGGAAAGGGCTTAAAAAAGGGCCGG
Organism: Gossypium arboreum; assembly: GCF_025698485.1. Taxonomy (NCBI): domain Eukaryota; kingdom Viridiplantae; phylum Streptophyta; class Magnoliopsida; order Malvales; family Malvaceae; genus Gossypium; species Gossypium arboreum. The sequence continues at coordinate 38,405,358 of NC_069074.1, read as the reverse complement.
ATCCGCGTGTCTCTGACCGTCGTTCACGGCGAGGCCACGACAGAGAGCCATTGAACCGCTTTGGCCAACCCCAAACCCTTTTTAGAGAAAAAATGGGGAAAGCAGTTTTTTTTTAGAGCAGAAACTAAATGAATTTTTGTCAAAAGAAATTAATTTTATAAGCTTGTAAAACGGCACCGTTTTGGTACTTTATTTTCGGATGCTAAACGGCGCCATTTAGGTGCCAGACCCACGACCTAACCAACGTAGGCCTCAGGATCCGCGCATTTTCTGAAAGTGGGCGAATATTCATTTCATCCCTTTCGCATTTTCGATTTGTTTTTATTTAGTCCTTTGTGTACTTTTTTATATTTTAAAGCGAACCACAGGATTTGTTTACCTTTTCAAATTAGTCCCTGGCTCACTGATTCCCTGGGAAAAGGACGTGTGTCTAAGGATTGGATTTATTGCACATTCAGCCCTCGTACCTTTGCGCGGGTTTCGTTTGGGACCTGATTCTTTTTTTAAATTTGACCCTCTAATTTTATTTTAATCCCAATTCAATCCTTGACCGTATACTTTAAACTGTTTTATTATATATTATTTATTTTAAATATTTTTACATATTTTATTTATTTTAAACTATTTTATCTATTTTAAAATTTTATGTTATTTAGTTTATACTGTTTTATATGTTAATTGTTTTAAATTTTTGTTTATTATTAAACTGTTTTATATTTTTAAATATTATTTATTTTAATTTTTTACATATTATTTATGTTAGACTTTCTATATGTTATTTTAAATTGTTATATATTATTTATTTTAAGTTGCTTTATTTTATTTTAAATTGTTTTGTGTATTAATTATTTTAAGTTGTTTTATACCATTCACATTACATTTCTTTTATAATATCTATTTTAAACTTATTTCTTACGTATTATTTATTTAAAATTGTCTCATTGTTTATTTTAAATGGTTTTATGTTATTTATTTCATTCGTTTGATTATTAATGTTGGTATTTAAGTGACATATATTAAGTGATCATTGCCATTGTGTGTATTTTGATTTGTATATTCATATTTTTATATCATTGTCATTCATTTGTATAATATTGTACTCACATATTATTATTCCATGCTTGCAATTATGCTTTTATTTCTTGTTATTGCATCGTGATTATAATTTCAACTTTTTGCCAATATCGATTGTCTTTTATCCTTAAGTAAACCAAACAAATATATTTTAAGTCAGTTTTATAATCGCTTATTTGAAAACTTCTCAAAACAAGGCAATATTTCGTGTTTGGAAATTCGAGAAATCGTGTCCTAACGTGCTGGGTTTTGATTTTTCATTGACCAAATAACCAAATAACCAAATATCATTTTAAATTTCAATGCATGAGTTTTAAAAATCATGAGATGATCTTGGTATCGAAGGCTTGAAATGTTGTATCCTAATGTGCTGGATATGATATTTTATTCCTTCGGAACAAGAAAATATCAATATGCAATTCGAGTTATCCAAACATTTTTTAAAAGGGATTGTATTTTAAAACCTTTTCAAATTTTCGACATTAGGACATTAATTAATAATTAGGTACCAATTTTGGGCGTTATGAGTGTAACGCCCCAATTTTCGGGAATCCTGTGAATGTTGGCATAGGTTTAATTATGTTAGTGGGCCTCTAGAAGGCCCAAGCTTAAGATAGAACCCAGTAATTTTAGTTAATTTTTGTTCCATAAGAAAAAGGGAGTGAAATTATGAAATAGGACCTATGTGAAAATGTTTGAAAATGCTATAGGCTAAATTGAAGTGGCCAAATAAATAGGAGTGCAAAATAGGAGGATTTGCATGACAAACCTCCCATTTTACATGAAGTGGCCAACCATCATGTTGTTGTAGACAAATTGATACAAATTGATAATGGGTTAGGTAAATGTTCTATGATAATAGGTTAGGTAAATGTTCCATGATAATGGGTTAGGTAAATGTTCCATGATAATGGGTTAGGTAAATGTTTCATGATAAGAATTTCATGTCTTTTGTATTAAAGAATTAAATGGATGAAATATGAAGTTTTATTAAAAGAAAAAGGGGTGAAAAGAACAAAGTTTTGTCCATCTTTGTTCATCATAGCTGAAAGTTAGAGAAGAGAAAGGAGAAGAGAAAGCTCTTGAGTTTTCGGTCATTAGGAGGAGGAAAATTGAAGGTAAGTTCTTAATACCTTGCTTCTATTTTGAGGTTCAAGAGTTCTTCTTGATTCTACCTTAACTCTTGAAGTATATTTTGATTTTTAGTTGTGTTGTGAGCATTTAGTCATGAATTAAAATGAAGGAAATGGTTGTTGTTTCATGTTCTTTTGATGAAAAATGGAAGATAGGTGAAGTTGAGCCAAGCAAATGAGCATGCATGTGCCTTAGATGTTAAAGGGAAAAATCAGCTAACATGTTGTGCTTTAAAATGATGAAATGGAGATTATACTTAAGTAAAATCATAGATATGTGATGATTGATTGGTGATATACATGTTTAAATAACATGCATGCAAGTTATGTGTGAAAGAGTGTTTTGGTAGTAAATCTGCTTGGGACAGCAGCAGTAACGTGACTTTGGAAAATCACCATAAATTATGGGAGATGAGTTAGAAGGTGAATAAATTATGTAATTAAAGCTTGTTGAGTCTAGTTTCAAATGAAATAAACGAGAACATATTTTGAATTATGTACAATGAGAAATTTGATTCGTAATTAAGAGTGGTCAGATTAGTCAAACAGTGAAACATGGGAAACTTTAAGAAAAATCTGGTATTGATTGGCCAAACCAAAAATTCTGAAAATTTTATGAATAGAAGATATATGAGTCTATTTTCAGGGAAAATTAACGACACTTGATTTGGAGTTTCGTAGCTCCAGTTATAAATGATTTAGTGACTGTTGCTCAGAAAGACAGCTTGCAGTGAAATTATGATTATGTGGTAAACATTGACAAAAATTTGTTAATGAGTTGCTTATTGATTTCTTATAAGCTTACTATGATCTGTAGGTGTGGTTGACTGAATATTGTAAGGGGTTAATACGTAGTTCGTATTTGAATAGTTAGATTAACGTGTTAGTAATCCAATTGTAGGCAGTTCGTGTGTGGATCTCACAAGATATCGTCGCATAAGCAATGTGTGTAACTGACACCCTCTCATAGACTAGATTGGCAAAAGCCGAAATGCCGAAAAGTCAGTATTTTGGGAATTTGCGAGTGTGCGAATGCTCGTAAGATAGTTGGGTTTGTATATTTGGTAATCTAAAGTAATAAACTGCAGTACGCGCGATTTCGTACATTTTGATAATTTGGGCTTAATGGGCCAAAGATCGGGTTCATGGGCCAACGGGCCTAATTTAGTAAGTATGTGCGGTAAGTGTTCTGATAGTACGTAAATAGTTAGGATATGCATGAAAACCCTAAAAGTAGCTAAATTACTATAATACCCCTATGTATGGAAAATTACTGTTATACCCTTAGGTGCAAAATTACCGTTATACCCTAGGGTTAATTTTGACCTGAAAAGCATGACGATCGATTACGTATGATGTATGCCATGATTATATATCTGTTGCATGGGGACATGGGTTATATTATGGAGGAAGCGTTCGGTGGCTATGCCACAAATATCGATCCGGTGGCTCGCCACATATATCGATTCCGTGGCTCGCCACGATTATCTCAGATGGTGACTCTGTCACATTATCATTCAGCAGCCATGCTACAAATTACGTGGTGTGTAGCGGTTGGGTGGGTCGAGTTGTCTCCCACACGGTGTAAGGTTGGTACGGGGTGTATACGGTTGGATATGGTTGAGTTTCGCATAAACATGTAATATCATTACGTTACATTATGGGCCTATGGGCTTTATTTTGAATTCGCTCAGGCTAAGGCCAACTTATTCTATTTCGTGGTTTAAGCTGATATAGGCTATGGTTGGGTTAATTTACACACCGAGTTTCCCCAAACTCACCCTTTTATTTTCATCCACGCAGTAATCCCCAACTATAGTGGGCTTGGAGTCGTGAGGGAATTTGAGTGGCCATTGCTCGAAAGTTTGATTTTCTTCCGGTGAACTGGACATCCTTTTATTTACGTTTGAAGTTTTGGGTTTTTAAATGTAATAAGGCCGCTTATTTATTTTTGATGGTTTTTTTTATATGTATTACTAAGATAGGTAATACTTATTTTAACTGTTGAATTGGATGGCTTTAGGGCGCGTTTTCAAAAACAACAGTTGATTTCAAAATAACACGACAACAAGCAAAGCTTCCGCAATGAAAGTATTTTCCAAAATTAATCACTTTTCCTAAAAATGACTTAATCGAACCGGTTTCCTAGAAATATCCATGACGTTAAGGTGTGGCAATGGCGGTATGCATGTCTAGGATTGGATCTGAAGGGAGCTTGGTACTTAAGCAGTCAGATGGACTCACCACCTCTTTTCTGGTTTCCTACTTGGTGCACAGCTTCCATTCACTTTAACCTATAATGAAATTAATCTTTTGAACATCAAGTACGATTTTCTGGACTTAGAATGGAAATTTTTTTTTTACGTTTTTGATGTGGCATGCGGATCCGGCCATAACTTCTGGGCTGGATTTGGGGTGCTACATTTAGTGGTATCAGAGCCTAGGTTACAACAACTTGGCTGTGGAATGGGTTTACAAAAACAAAGATTTTTGAAAGCAAAAATTTTATAAAGAATACGAAAAACTTGATTTTCAAAATTTAGATCTTTAGAAGGTGGCATTCCGAATCTTCGGCTCAAGTCTGCAAGTATTCTGAATTTTTTTGAATATTTTCCTGAATTATCTGTCTGTACTGAAACCCTACTAGGACACTCTAGATAGGATGATATTGAAACCATAGGAAAATCGATAAGAGATTGAAAGCGTAGCTAGACTTGATTCTGCGAAAACAAACTCGAACTCTTGTCGATTCATAAAACATCGTAATAAACTTTGGAATATTAATTGATGCATAAAATTCGTAATCAAGATAATACGATATGAGTACAAGAGGCCGTGGATGGGGCCGAGGAAGTGCTCGAGCGAGATCTTCGTCTTCGAGACATATGCCGGCGGTGGATGCACCAGTACCACTGGAAATAGAGGTAGAGTCTCATGATCGCGGTGCTGAGGATGATGCCCCGTCACGAGCAATGCTTGATTCGGAAAGGGTTCTTTGGGGCAAGTACGGGCAATGGAGTTCGGGGATCTATTTCTGAACGACTTCGGGCTAACGGAGCGGAGATCTTTAAGGGCGTGTCTGGTATAGCCCCGAATGTGGCGGAATATTGGTTGGAGGCCACAAAACGGATTATGGACGACTTGGACTGCTCTGAGGAGATTGTGAGTGGGGTATCTGTACTAAGTCCCTTGGGTCACTCGGTTAGGGTAGACAAAATGTATAGGAATGTACCCTTAGAAACTCAAGGTAAGATTTTCCCTGGAGATTTAATGGAGTTACCATTCAGAGAGTTTGATCTCATTTTGGGAATGGACTGGCTTGTTAAGCATAAAGCGACTCTGGATTGTGCTGCTAAACGAATGGAGTTAAGGACCACAAAGGATGAGGAGGTTATGGTGATAGGTGAGCGAATGGATTATTTGTCCAATGTGGTGTCGGCATTAAGAGCCGAAAAGTGGATTCGGAAAGGTTGTGAGGTCTATTTGGCATTTGTAAGTTAGTTAGAAGAGGAGGGACTGACAGTGGATAAGGTTAGGACCGTAAAGGAGTTCCAAGATATTTTTTCGGAGGAGCTTCCAGGATTGCCTCCGAATCGAGAAGTTGAGTTTGGAATAGACTTTTTGCCTGGAATGGTGCCTGTGTCTATCGCACCGTATAGGATGGCACCGAAGGAGTTAGTAGAGTTAAATGCTCAAATTCAAGAGTTGTTGGATAGGGGCTTTATTAGGCCAAGCGTGTCTCCATGGGGAGCACCAGTGCTATTCGTGAAAAAGAAGGATGGTACGATGCGGATGTGCATTGATTATCGCCAGTTGAACAAACTGACGATTAAGAATAAGTATCCACTGCCAAGGATTGACAATCTATTTGACCAGCTTAGAGGAGCTTTTGTATTTTCCAAGATCGACCTTCGATCTGGATATCATCAATTAAGGGTCAAGGAGGCAAATATCCAAAAGACGACATTCAGGACTCGGTGTGGTCATTACGAGTTTCTGGTTATGCCATTTGGACTAACGAACGCTCCTGCAGCGTTTATGGATCTGATGAATCGTGTGTTCCAATCATTTTTGGATCAGTTCGTAGTCATCTTTATTGACGATATCCTGGTATATTCTGAAACTGAAACGAAACATGATGAGCATCTCCGTATAGTGCTGTAAGTATTAAGGGAGAAGGAACTCTTTGCGAAGTTTAGCAAGTGTGAATTTTGGTTGAGGGAGGTAACCTTCTTAGGACATGTGGTCTCTACTGAGGGGATTAAGGTGGACCCTCGGAAAATTGAAGCGATTTTGGAGTGGAAGCCGCCTAGGTCAGTGTCAGAAATACGGAGTTTTCTAGGACTGGCATGATACTACAGAAGGTTTGTGGAAGGTTTTTCTATAATGGCAGCACCTCTGACAAAACACATAAGGAAAGGAGTACCGTTTGTATGGACTAAAAAACAGCAGGAAGCTTTTGAGAAGTTGAAAAAAGTTCTGACTGAAGCACTTGTGTTAATTCAGCCAGAGTCTGGGAATGATTTTACTGTGTACAGTGACGCATCACACGTAGGTTTGGGCTGCGTGTTAATGCAAGAGGGTAAGGTGGTTGCATATGCATCACGATAGCTTAAGCCTCATGAGGGAAACTATTTGACTCATGATTTAGAGTGGCAGCAGTGATATTTGCACTTAAGATTTGGAGACATTACTTGTACGGAGAAAGGTGTATTATATACACTGACCATAAGAGTCTTAAGTATTTGTTGACTCAGAAGGAGCTGAACCTTAGGCAAAGGAGATGGATTGAGTTGCTTAAGGATTATGACTGTTCGATCGAGTATCACCCAAGCAAGGCTAATGTGGTAGCCGATGCTCTAAGTCGTAGAGCTGTATCTGATCTGAGAGCAATGTTTGCTCGTTTGAGTCTGTATGATAATGGAAGTCTGTTGGCTGAGTTGCAAGTGAGGCCAACCTGGGTGGATCAGATTAAGGAAAAACAGTTGAACGATGAGTCTTTGATCGCTCGTTTTCAACAAGTTAAGGAAGGGGAAACTTCTGAGTTTGGGAGCCAGAAGAGACGATGCAACAGCAATACCCTCATCTGTTTGGATTAGGTAAATTTCGAGGACGAAATTTCTTTAAGGAGGGTAGAGTTGTAACGCCCCAATTTTTGGGAATCCTGTGAATGTTGGCATAGGTTTAATTATGTTAGTGGGCCTCTAGAAGGCCCAAGCTTAAGATAGAACCCGGTAATTTTAGTTAATTTTTGTTCCATAAGAAAAAGGGAGTGAAATTATGAAATAGGACCTATGTGAAAATGTTTGAAAATGCTATAGGCTAAATTGAAGTGGCCAAATAAATAGGAGTGCAAAATAGGAGGATTTGCATGACAAACCTCCCATTTTACATGAAGTGGCCAACCATCATGTTGTTGTAGACAAATTGATACAAATTGATAATAGGTTAGGTAAATGTTCTATGATAATAGGTTAGGTAAATGTTCCATGATAATGGGTTAGGTAAATGTTTCATGATAATGGGTTAGGTAAATGTTTCATGATAAGAATTTCATGTCTTTTGTATTAAAGAATTAAATGGATGAAATATGAAGTTTTATTAAAAGAAAAAGGGGTGAAAAGAACAAAGTTTTGTCCATCTTTGTTCATCATAGCTGAAAGTTAGAGAAGAGAAAGGAGAGGAGAAAGCTCTTGAGTTTTCGGTCATTAGGAGGAGGAAAATTGAAGGTAAGTTCTTGGTACTTGCTTCTATTTTGAGGTTCATGAGTTCTTCTTGATTCTACCTTAACTCTTGAAGTATATTTTGATTTTTAGTTGTGTTGTGAGCATTTAGTCATGAATTAAAATGAAGGAAATGGTTGTTGTTTCATGTTCTTTTGATGAAAAATGGAAGATAGGTGAAGTTGAGCCAAACAAATGAGCATGCATGTGCCTTAGATGTTAAAGGGAAAAATCAGCTAACATGTTGTGCTTTAAAATGATGAAATAGAGATTATACTTAAGTAAAATCATAGATATGTGATGATTGATTGGTGATATACATGTTTAAATAACATGCATGGAAGTTATGTGTGAAAGAGTGATTTGGTAATAAATCTGCTTGGGACAGCAGCAGTAACGTGACTTTGGAAAATCACCATAAATTATGGGAGATGAGTTAGAAGGTGAATAAATTATGTAATTAAATCTTGTTGAGTCTAGTTTCAAATGAAATAAATGAGAACATATTTTGAATTATGTACAATGAGAAATTTGATTCGTAATTAAGAGTGGTCAGATTAGTCAAACAGTGAAACATGGGAAACTTTAAGAAAAATCTGGTATTGATTGGCCAAACTAAAAATTCTGAAAATTTTATGGATAGAAGATATATGAGTCTATTTTCAGGGAAAATTAACGACACTTGATTTGGAGTTTCGTAGCTCCAGTTATAAATGATTTAGTGACTGTTGCTCAGAAAGACAGCTTGCAGTGAAATTATGATTATGTGGTAAACATTGACAAAAATTTGTTAATGAGTTGCTTATTGATTTCTTATAAGCTTACTATGATCTGTAGGTGTGGTTGACTGAATATTGTAAGGGGTTATCGTAGTTCATATTTGAATAGTTAGATTAACGTGTTAGTAATCCAATTGTAGGCGTTCGTGTGTGGATCTCGTCAAGATATCGTCGCAAAAGCAGTGTGTAATCGACACCCTCTCATAGACTAGATTGGCAAAAGCGAAATGCCGAAAAGTCGAGTATTTTGGGAATTTTGAAGTGTGCGAATGCTCATAAGATAGTTGGGTTTGTATATTTGGTAATCTAAAGTAATAAACTGCGATGCGTGCGATTTCGTACATTTTGATAATTTGGGCTTAATGGGCCAAAGATGGGTTCATGGGCCAACGGCCCAATTCAATAAGTATGTGCGGTAAGTGTTCGATAGTACGTAAATAGTTAGGATATGCATGAAAACCCTAAAAGTAGCTAAATTACTATAATACCCTATGTATGGAAAATTATGTTATACCCTTAGGTGCAAAATTACCGTTATACCCCTAGGGTTAATTTTGACCGAAAAGCATGACGATCGATTACGTATGATGTATGCCATGATTATATATCATTGCATGGGGACATGGGTTATATTATGGAGGAAGCGTTCGGTGGCTATGCCACAAATATCGATCTGGTGGCTCGCCACATATATCTGATACGGTGGCTCGCCACGATTATCTCAGATCTGGTGACTCTGTCACATTATACATTCGCAGCCATGCTACAAATTCGTGGTGTGTAGCGGTTGGGTGGGTCGAGTTGTCTCCCACACGGTGTAAGGTTGGTACGGGGTGTATACGGTTGGATATGGTTGAGTTTCGCATAAACATGTAATATCTGCTCGTTTCATTATGGGCCTATGGGCTTTATTTTGAATTCGCTCGGGCTAAGGCCAACTTATTCTATTTTCGTGGTTTAAGTGATATAGGCTATGGTTGGGTTAATTTACACATGAGTTTCCCAAACTCACCCTTTTATTTTCATCCACGCAGTAATCCCCAACTATAGTGGGCTTGGAGTCGTGAGGGAATTGAGTGGCCACATTGCTCGAAAGTTTGATTTTCTTTCGGTGAACTGGACATCCTTTTATTTACGTTTGAAGTTTTGGGTTTTAAATGTAATAAGGCCGCTTATTTATTTTTGATGGTTTTTTATATGTATTACTAAGATAGGTAATACTTATTTTAACTATTGAAATTGGATGGCTTTAGGCGTTTTCAAAAACAACAGTTGATTTCAAAATAACACGACAACAAGCAAAGCTTCCATAATGAAAGTATTTTCCAAAATTAATCACTTTTCCTAAAATGACTTAATCGAACCGGTTTCCTAGAAATATCCATGACGTTAAGGTGTGGCAATGGCGGTATGCATGTCTAGGATTGGATCTGAAGGGAGCTTGGTACTTAAGCAGTCAGATGGACTCACCACCTCTTTTCTGGTTTCCTACTTGGTGCACAGCTTCCATTCACTTTAACCTATAATGAAATTAATCTTTTGAACATCAAGTACGATTTTCTGGACTTAGAATGGAAATTTTTTTTTTACGTTTTTGATGTGGCATGCCGGATCCGGCCATAACTTCTGGGCTGGGTTTGGGGTGCTACAATGAGGGTGCTAATCCTTCCTCGTACGTAACCGACTCCCGAACCCGTTTTCTTGAATTTCGTAGGCCAAAATTGATGTTTTAATAAAACAAAATTTTTTACAAGGTGATCTGATCACACTTAAACAAAAAGGATTGGTGTCGACTCTATATTTCGTTTTAAAGTTGATCCCCATTTTTCAAAATAAAAAAATAGTTTCGACAGCTTGGCGACTCCACTAGGGTAAAATAAGTGAGTCAAGCCATAAAATTGATTATTTTCTATCATTTTGTCAAAAATTGAAAATTTGATTTGAAAATTCTTGATTCTTTTATTGCATTTGTTTGTATTCTTATGATTGCTGTGGTTTGAGTCTCGTAGAATACTCTTACATTGCATTACATGACCGTTGTGGTTACACCTTTTAATTGGGAGTGAGAAACTATGCCTTCGTAAGGTTTTCACCTCCGCATGGGCTAGTGGACTGCTTTCTGGGGTACATCCATACCTATGTCTTCGTGAGATTTTCATCTCCGTATGGCCATAGGGAAATGTATTCCCCTGAACTGAACTCGGTCCATATGAGCCTATAACGGGTGAGGATCGAGGAATCTATTGGTTCAGGTACCCTTACTCTAGAACCGAGCCACATATAATGAGCCCTAAGAGCATACCTTAGGTAGAACCATCAAACCCTTAGAGGTCACCCGAATAGGTGGTCTATTTGTTGTTTATTTCTTCTATACTGACGTGTTTTGTTTTGTTTATCATTGCATTGCATTGCATCATCATAGAAAAGAAGTGTTGATTCACGTTTAGTTGTTAAATAGAGAGCTTGTCATGGAAAATAGATTTCTTGATAAAGTGGAATATAATATGGCTGTTTGAATATGGTCCGAGTAAACACAACGAGAGAAGGCTTATAGTCCATGAAGGAATATACGACAATGCTTCATTACTCGAGGGTTCAAGCCGACAAAGATTTTTTAGGAGCTGTCAACTTTCGTAAAGAAGCTAACAAGCCTCACGGGGATGAGTGGGCAATGGATCACAGCCCGGATCAAGCAAAAAGGAGATAGTAGAGGCATCCATTGAGAAGTTCGTGAGATTTAATCTTAACATCTGGATATGAAGAAAGGGATTGATGTCTTCACTTGGAGTATGAGTCCAAGGTCGTAAATGTTTCCGCTTTATGTAAAGAGATTTGTTATCTAGAAAAGTTGTTCTAACAAAATTGATTCAGAATCAATGTCTCTTTTTGCATTCATTTCATGCATCTGCATTGCATTTCATCATATGCATTGAATGTCACAAAAGGGCCCTAATTAGTTAAAAACTATTTCATTTAATCTTGAAACTGATAAAAACCTACCAAGTACACATCGTTACGGAACCCGAAGAAAAAACTAAAGCGATGGATAAAACACTGGAAATGTTAGAACAAATACGAAGGATATGCAAGAACAGATGCAAGCACAAATGCAAGAGCAATTGGCTAAAATCCAGCAGGATATGAGAAACAAAATGCTAGAATCACAAAGGAATATGATGAACCATGTAACACCCCAACTTTCGGGAATTCTGTGAATGTTGGCATAGGTTTAATTATGTTAGTGGGCCTCTAGAAGGCCCAAGCTTAAGATAGAACCCGGCAATTTTAGTTAATTTTTGTTCCATAAGAAAAAGGGGGTGAAATTATGAAATAGGACTTATGTGAAAATGTTTGAAAATGCTATAGGCTAAATTGAAGTGGCCAAATAAATAGGAGTGCAAAATAGGAGGATTTGCACGACAAACCTCCCATTTTACATGAAGTGGCCAGCCATCATGTTGTTGTAGACAAAATGTGCACTTGATATCCATAATTTATGGTACAAATTGATACAAATTGATAATGGGTTAGGTAAATGTTCCATGATAATGGGTTAGGTAAATGTTCCATGATTGGAATTTCATGTCTTTTGTATTAAAGAATTAAATGGATGAAATATGAAATTTTATTAAAAGAAAAAGGGGTGAAAAGAACAAAGTTTTGTCCATCTTTGTTCATCATAGCCTAAAGTTAGAGAAAAGAAAGGAGAGGAGAAAGCTCTTGAATGTTCGGTCACTTGGGAAGAAAATTGAAGGTAAGTTCATGGTAGTTTGCTTCTATCTTGATGTTCATGAGTTCTTCTTGATTCTACCTTAACTCTTGAAGAATATTTTGGTTTTAGTTGTGTTGTGAGCATTTAATCATGAATTAAAATGAAGGAAATGGTTGTTGTTTCATGTTCTTTTGATGAAAAATGGAAGATAGGTGAAGTTGAGCCAAACAAATGAGCATGCATGTGCCTTAGATGCTAAGGGAAAAATCGGCTAACATGTTGTGCTTTAAAATGATGAAATGGAGATTATACTTAAGTAAAATCATAGATATGTGATGATTGATTGGTGATATACATGTTTAAATAACAAGCATGCAAGTTAGGTGTGAAAGAGTGATTTGGTAATAAATCTGCTTGGGACAGCAGCAGTAACGTGACTTTGGAAAATCACCATAAATTGTGGGAGATGAGTTAGAAGCTGCATAAATTATGTAATTAAAGCTTAGTGAGTCTAGTTTCAAATGGAATAAACAAGAACATATTTTGAATTCTGTACAATGAGAAATTTGATTCGTAATGAAGAGTGGTCAGATTAGTCAAACAGTGAAACAGTGAAACATGGGAAACTTTAAGAAAAATCTGGTATTGATTGGCCATACCAAAAATTCTGAAAATTTTATAGATAGAAGATATATGAGTCTATTTTCAGGGAAAATTAATGACACTTGATTTGGAGTTTCGTAGCTCCAGTTATAAATAATTTAGTGACTGTTGCTCAGGAAGACAGCTTGCAGTGAAATTATGATTATGTGGTAAACATTGACAAAAATTTGTTAATGAGTTGCTTATTGTTTTCTTATAAGCTTACTATGATCTGTAGGTGTGGTTGGCTGAATGTTGTAAGGGGTTAATGCGTAGTTCGTATTTGAATAGTTAGATTAATGTGTTAGTAATCCAATTGTAGGCAGTTCATGTGTGGATCTAAATCAAGATATCGTCGCAAAATGTGTGTAACTAACACCCTCTTTCTTAGTCTGGATCGGCAAAAGTCGAAAAGTCAAAATGTCAAAAATTGGTATTTTGTAGATTTGCGAGTGTGCGAATGCTCGTGAGGTAAATCGATTAATGTTTTTGGTAAACTGCAAAATTTGGATTGCAAAGTGCATGATTTCTGTGCCCTCGATATTTTTGGGCTTAATGGGCCAAAATTAGAATGATGGGCCAACGGGCCCAATTCGGTAAGAACCTTTGGTACGTTATTCTGTTAGTACGTGAAAAGTAGGAATATGCATGAAAAACCCTAAAATAGATAAATTACTGAAATACCTTTAAAAGTGGAAAATTTACGCTTTACCCCTAGTAGATAAATTACCGAAATACCCCTAGGGTTAAATTGACCTAAATACATGTTTGATGTTGTTATTTCTTGCATGCCATGTTGTTATTATCGATGCATGGGATTGGGATATTGACCGAGGAAATCTTGAAAGTGGCTTGTCCACGTCTTGGAGGCTTTGCCTCAATTTCTTTGATAAGCGAGCAAAGCAAGGTTGCAACTATGGAGTGTTAAATGGGTGGGTTGAGCTATTCCCCACATGTAGTGTAGGGTGTAATGCGGGTGGAGTGTAGTGGTTGGTGGGTTGAGTAGTCTCCCAAATGGGCTTGTATATCTTATTGATGTTGCATGTATTTTGAAATGGGCCTATGGGCTATCTTGTTATCTGAATAAGGGCTAAGGCCCGTTTATTATAATCTGAAAAGGGCTCGGTCGATTACCACTATTACCGAATGGGCTTAGGCCCAATAGGCTTGAGTGACTTGGGCTTTGAATGAGTTTTCCTTACACCTGAGTTTCCCCAAACTCACCCTTTTATTTTCATCCACGCAGGAAATCCCCAACCATAGTGGGCTTTGAGCTGTGAGGGAATACGGAGTGGCCACCCATTCTGAAAGTTTGATTTTCTTCTGGTGAACTAGACATCCTTTTATTTACGTTTGAAGTTTTGGGTTTTTAAATGTAATAAGGCCGCTTAATTATTTTTGATGGTTTTAATATGTATTACTAAGATAGGTATTACTTATTTTAACTGTTGAAATTGGATAGCTTTAGGGTGCGTTTTCAAAAACAACAATTGATTTCAAAATAACACGACAACAAGCAAAGCTTCCGCAATGAAAGTATTTTCCAAAATTAATCACTTTTCCTAAAAATGACTTAATCAAATCGGTTTCCTAGAAATATCCATGACGTTAAGGTGTGGCAATGGCGGTATGCATGTCTAGGATTGGATCCGAAGGGAGCTTGGTACTTAAGCAGTCTGATGGACTCACCACCTCTTTTTCGGTTTTCTACCTGGTGCACAGCTTCTATTCACTTTAACCTATAATGAAATTATCTTTTAAAACACTAAGTAAGTTTTTCTGGATCAACAATATAAAATGTTTTGAACGCTTCGATGTGGCATGTCAGATCCGGTCATAACGTCTAGGCCGGGTTTGGGGTGTTACAAACCAGCTAACACAACTGCTAACCAGTTGGCCAGACAAAGGAAAGGGTCCTATGGTCAATATTGGGATGACAATGAAGATCCTCTCTACCCCCTTGGTTTACCCCGACAAATGCTCGGGCAAAACCTGAGGTGTACACACGAAGGCCATTTGTTACAATCAGACCCCAACAGTTTCAGGCAAGTGATTCGGTGCCGATGAATTACTAAGCCGGCTCAGACTCTAATCCGGGGGATAACTCAATTAATCCCGTTGTCCCCAATCTTAATGGTATGGAAGAAATAGAAAAGACAAGGGTGGAGCAATTGAAATAATTGGAATACCGATGCAAGTGGTTAGAGGAAAAGTTCAAAGCAAAGGAAAGTGTTGACTAAGGGTGTTCAGTCGGTTAACCGACCCGAAATACCATTAACCGAATTAACCGACCACTTAAAAATTTTAACCATTAACCGAACCAAAATTTTTCCGGTTAATTCGGTCGGTTAACCAAATTAACCGAAAATTATATGTTTTTTATTTTTGGTTAAAAATTAACCGAATTAATTGAATTAACCAAATTAACCGAATTAAATCACTACATAATTAAAAACATTACATAAGTCTTTGAATCACTACATAATTAAAAACATTACATAAGTCTTTGAATAACTACATAATAAAAAACATTACATAAGTCTTTGAATCACTACATAATTAAAAACATTACATAAGTCTTGAAATTAACACATAATTGAAATGTAATTCTTTAATATTCTCCATTTGTATCCATTTCTTCTCTCGAAAATATCTCCATTTGCATTAAACCTACAAAAAAAAAACATTTAGCATATAATAGAAATATACGCATTTAAAAAAATCAAATAATATAAACAAACGAATAGATTATAAGTTAACAAGAATAAGAAAGTAAGCATACCCTTCAACTCACGAAAGCTCATGAATTTAGGGTAGGCTCTGATGCATTCCAAGAAAAGTCTAAACATTGAATCAATTAAATAAGTAGGAGTGATATGGTAAAAAAATTGAAACAATTAAAATAAAACAATAAATATATCATTTTCAATCTTTGTCAAGCTCTTGGATTTGTTCTTCAATCTTTTTTATCTCTTCTTGTGATAATGAATTTCGAATTCAATCTTGAGTACACACAAGAGCTTGTACAATTTTAGGAGTTAAACAACTCCTATATTGATCAAGCACACATCCCCCAGTGCTAAATACAGACTCCAAAGCAACCGTAGAAACCGGTATAGCTAACACATCTTTGCCCATTTTTGAAAGAGTGGGAAATCTAGGGCTGTTCACTTTCCACCACAATAAAATATCAAAATCTTCAACAAATTCCTCATTAGCCTCAGCTAGATATTTATCCAACTCAGATGTTTTATCCTCACCACAAATTTCCAACTCACGCTTTTTATACAAAGCTTGCATTCGCCTTTTCATTTTTTGTTGTGGTTCACCGAGAGAAACATGTGTTGGCACACTCGATTGGCTACAAGTACTATGAAGTGGAGGCTTATACTCATCAAACAATTCATACAAAGATTCCTTCAATTTTTGCATAATTTCACAAGCTTTTTCAGAACTAGACATTTCACTAAGTGCAAATTCAAGATACTTCAGTTTTTGTCTAGGATCTAAAACACAAGCAACAAACATAAGCAAATTCATCTTATCAATATCACCCCAATACTTATCAACTTCTCTTTCATCTTGATGGCCATAACATTGAAATCAACATTACTATTTAACTGAGCATCTCGTAAAAGAATATCAATTTCATAAAGCTCATCCACGCAAAGTGACTTCATAAAAGTGTTCCAAGAAATCCCTCAAATTTCTAACATTATCCCAATCATCCACACTAGGCCAACCCTCTCCCCTTTCAAGTTCAGCACTAAAGTTTGTATCTTGCTCCTCAAATCTCTCAAAAGCTCTCTCAAAGTTCTGTGCAGTGTCTAACATTAAGTAGGTTGAGTTCCACCTAGTACAAACATCAAGACACAACATCTTCTTGCACTCTATCTTTTCCACCACAACACACTCCTTAAATTTTTGTAATCTAGCTGGAGATTGTCTCACATATCTAACAGCCCCCCTAACACGTTCAACAGATTTATTCATTTCTTTTAAGCCTTCAACAACAATCAAATTCACAATGTGTGCCATGCATCTCATATGAAGATATTTACCATTTTGAACTAAACCCCTTCGAGGGTTAAATTTCTTTCTCAAATAACCAATAGCAACATCATTTGAACTTGTATTATCAACAGTAACAGTAAACAACTTATCAATCCCCCAATTCAACAAGCATTTCTCAATCACCATCCCAATGGACTCACCCTTATGACTAGAAATTGGACAAAAGTTTAAAATCTTTTTATTCAATTTCCAATCGTTATCAATAAAGTGAGCAGTGATACACAAATAATTAACTATTTGCAAAGAAGTCCATGTATCAGTAGTTAAGCAAACTCTAGAACAAGAACTTTTCAAAAGTTGTTTTATCTTGACCCTTTCATCTAAATACAATTTATAAACATCCCTAGTCATAGTAGTTCGTGAAGGAATATGAAACCTAGGACATGCCACAAACATAAATTTCTTAAAGCCTTCACTTTCAACAAACTTGAAAGGTAATTCATCAATCACAATCATTTGTGCTAATCCTTTCCTACATGCTTCTTGATCAAATCTCCAAGTTGAAAGATGCCCTTCCCCCCTTCAACTCCCTTTCTAGGTAAAACTAATTGTCCTTGACTAGTGTCAACAACATTGCTAGGATTTTTCTTACATGAACCAATATGATATTTCAATAACCCTGTACCATTTTTTTTCATATCGCAACAAAATTCCTTTTGACAATAATTACATTTAGCCTTACTTGCACCCTAACTATTAATAATCTTAGTGAAGTGAGACCAAACTTCTGACCTTTGAGGAGTAGCTTTTCTCTTCCCAGTAGTCCCCTTTGCTTGGCTTGAAGCTCCAATTCCCGAATTTTCAAAATCTATCGAAGTAGGAGGTGTAATACTACCCTCAATAGATGTTGGTTCGGTGGACATTCTGCAAGAAAAAAATTATAGAATAAATTAAAATACATTTATAATATTAAACATATTTTGATCATTTGATGTTGAGTTTTAGAGAAATAAATTCTGCTTTTATCCATGTCAAATAACTTCTTGCAAACAAGAAACCAATTTGTTAAAATAATAGTTAATAGGATAATGCAGACACATATATTAACAGCCACATAAATTTTTTTTCAACACATACGTACAAATCTCAATGAATCAATTAATCTTAAAATAAATAATTTACGTTAATAAGATAATTTACCCTTCGACAACAAATAAAAATAAGCAAAAATTACAACAATAAATAATTGAATCTTAAACTAAATAAATTTAATTAGAAGTTTGTAAATAAGGAAACAGATAATACAAGTACCCATAGTTTTTCCATGAACTTTGACTATAAGTATTAAATAATGAAACTGTTTTGATTATGTGTTACATATAATAAGATTTGTGGTAATACTCAAGTTTCTTAAATTGGGAACAAAATTTATTGATTATATATATATATGTATATGATACTTGAATTGAAATTTTGATTAATACAAAATTATTGATTTTTTGTCAATAGGCTTTCGTTTCAGCCATGACACTTGATACTTAATAATAAAAATTAAAGGAACCTTTGAGGTTTTTGTCAATAGCCCCAAGCTCAACGGTTTGGCATACTCATCATTTCATACAATAATAAAAATTTATTTTTTAGGTTTATACTTAATAAACTGTATATTGAATTTTGATACTTGATTTTAAATTTTAAATACAAATATGATTAAATATCATTATAAAAATATTAAATAAGATCATAAAATATCTCAAAAATCAAGAAAACAAAGAGTTTTCTTACCTGGAGTCGTGTACAGGTAACAGAGCGGCTTGACTGCTTCGACGACAACACCAGTCACCACTCACCAGCGGCCAGCCGTAGCTCAAGGTTTTGAAGGTTTTACCGTTTTGGGAGATTTTGAAAGTTTTGAGAGATTTTAATTTTGCAATTTGGGATTTGAAACTTTGAAAGGTTAGGGGTTTTTGCTTTCTGTCAACAATAGTAGTGACTAGTGAGTGTCTATCTATGTTTTTGTTTTATTAGCTTTTACTTTTAGATTTTTATTTTTATTTATTATTATTTGTAATAAAATTTATTGGGTTGGGAAATTAGGTTGGGTAATTGGGTTGGGTAGTTGGGTAGTTGGGTTTTAATATATTAGATTGGGTTTTTGTGTTGGATTGGGTTTGGGTAAATAGTAAGTTATTTATATATTATGATTTTATTTGTTATTTTTTGGTTAATCGAAATTTTTTCGGTTAACCGACCGATTTATAACCGAATTAACCGTTAACCGAAAATTTAAAAAATGATTAACCGACCCTTGGCTGAAAAATTCGGTTAACCGACTAATTAATCTAATTCCTTCGTTTAACCAAATTTTTTCGGTTTTACCCGAATTTTGCACACCCCTAGTGTTGACTATCACTGTGGAATCGGTGCTAAGAATTTGAGCTTGGTTCCGGACTTAGTGCTTCCCCCCTATGTTCAAAACTCTAGAGTTTGAAAAGTACAAAGGGACTAGCTATCTCGAAGCTCACATCACCATGTTCTGCAGACGAATGGTAGGCTATGTCAATAATGACCAATTATTGATTCATTGTTTCCAAGAAAGTCTGGTTGGGGCAACATCCAAATGGTACAACCGATTGAGCCATACCCAAATCAATTCATGGAAAGATCTAGCACAAGCTTTCATGAAGTTGTATAGTTACGTGACGGATATGACTCCTGAGAGGATCACCTTGTAGAACATGGAAAAGAAACCGAATAAGAGCTTCCGACAATACGCCCAAAGTTGGAGGGAGGTTGTTATACAAGTCCAGCCACCTCTCCTAGAAAAAGAGACTACCATGCTATTCATCACTACTTTAAAGGCTCCATTCATCACTCATATGTTGGAATCACCACAAAAACTTCTCAGATATAGTGATAACTGGCAAAATGATCGAGAACGCGATGAGGAGCGACAAAATAGATGCAGGGGAAAGTACTAAGAGGTCAGCTCTAAGGAAGAGGGAAAATGAGGTAAACAACACGAGCACATATGACAAAGGTCATTCCAAGTCACTCACTATAAACCAATCGAAGACGGTAACTGCCAACCATCAGGCCCCTCCAAGACAAGAAGAAAAGTTACAGTTCACACCTATACCTATAACATATGGAGAGTTGTATCAGAACCTATTTGATGCACACATGGTGTCCCCTTTCTACCTAGAACTGATGCAACCTCCTTTTCCCAAATGGTACAACACAAATGCTCAGTGCGAATACCATGCTGGAATCATTGGGCATTCAATCGAAAATTGCACCGAGTTCAAAAAGCTAATTGAAAGATTTATTAAAATGGGGATTGTGAAGTTTGACGGCTCATCTGCGTCTAATGTAGCTGGAGTTCCACAGTGAAGAGGGGCATGAAGTCCAAGAATGCATCGAGTTCGGGGCGTTGGTGCAAAACATGATGGACAATAAAGAAATTGAATTTTACGAAGATATCGAAGGCCCGGTGAGAATGTTGGAGAATCTAAACGTTAACAACGTATTCGAAGAGGGAACCGGGGAATAGAATTTTCCAAGCGTCTGCCCTTACATACTTAAGGGTGTTTTGAACAATGGGACTGTGGAAGAGATCCCTGCATTTTTTAGAGCTAACTCAGAGTAATGTTCAAAACACACTTATTGCTCTAAGCCTAGGAGTGATGAGAATCCTTTTGTGAAATAGGCTTATGTTCAAAATCTTTATTTCAATAAAATGCATCTTTACTATCATTTTGAGCAAATATTCTTTCATTCTTTCCATTTCATTCATAATCATACTATACAAATAATTATTCTTTGGACTCTCTTTCAAATATTCTTTTATTCTTCATTCATGACCATACCATAAATAACTATTCTTAGATTCATTTATTCTTTAGAATATTCCTTCGTATCTACAACAAGTCTCCAGATATCAATGACATGAGCGACACTGCTACTGACCCAGAGTTTCCTTTTGAACAAGATATGTGCCTAGAAAGATCTCATAACTTTGAAGATGATGGAGATTGTAGCCTATCTCTTGATTTGTTAAGGATGGTAGAATGACCCTACCTTACAAAGGGTCAATGGACATCGCGAGCCTAAGAGAAGAGAAAAAGGTGAAGATCGGAGCCTATATCACCTCAAAGACAAAGCGAGACATCATCGAGTTATTTCAAGAATTCAAAGATATTTTTGCATGATCGTATCAAGTTACGCCTGGGCTACTAAAGATGTGTGGATGCTGTTAATGCTAAAAAGATCTTAGAAGAGGTCCATAGGGGTGTCAGAAGAAAACATGCTAATGGCTTTAAAATGTTTAGGCAAATTAGAAGGTTCGGGTACTGTTGGTCCACCATGAAAGGGGATCACATCAACTATACCGTAAATGCCAAATTTATGGAGACAAGATTCATATGCCTCTTTCATAGACTTTCTTGATATGAGGCACAGATGTTATTGGGTCAATCTCGTCAGACACTATCATCTTTATGGTCATCAATTACTTTGCTAAATGGGTGAAAGTCGTTTCATATGCCAATGCTACAAAGTCGACAGTCATCAAATTCAAATTTAAAAAAAAAAAAGAAAGAAAGAAAAATTATGTGCCGACACCTAATGTCAGAAAGGATCATATCCAACAATGCACAACAACATGATATCAAAAGTTTGCAATCTATTCAAGATCAGACGCCATAGCACCCCAAAATGAATGGTACAGCAGAGGCAGCCAAAGAAAAAAGATCATGGGGAAAATGACCGAGACTTGTAAATATTGGTATAAGAAGTCACCATTTACCCTTTATGCTTACCGATTGTCGACTAGGACCTTTGCCGAGGCAACACATTTCTTATTAGTTTATGGGATTGAAGTGGCTTGCCCATTGAAATCGAGATTCCTTCTTTCCAAGAATTAAAATCGGATGAAGTAGGATGGATCCAGTGAACTTAATTGAAGAAAAGAGGTTGAAAGTTACCTGTCATGATCAAACGTACCAAAAATGAATGATGCGAGCTTACGAAAGAAAGGTTTAACCTAGAGAATTTCACGAGGGGGACCTGGCGTTAAAGACGATCCTTTCTATACAAATGGACTTCAGAGAAAAGTGGATGCCAAACTGGGAAGAACCTCATACAGTAAAGAAGGTCTGTTCTAGAGGAGCATCAATATTGACCGAGATGGATGGTAAGGACCTTCCCAATCTGGTGAATTTAGATTCAGTCACATTTAGTATTTTTTAAAAAAATAAAAAAAAAGAAAAAGAAAAAGGAGAGGCCAAGGCAGAAACCCGCAAAGGACGCTTTGAGACCAAAAGGGTTTTGAATTGAAAACCCGTAAAGGGCAATTCAAATAAAAAGTTAGGCACAAGGTAGTCTTGCTATGCTTGAATTAACAAGGATGGGCTATGCTACATCTTGGGGCATCGATAAAGTACTCTAGATCTGCTAAACACATGTCGAGCTCAAAATGGTCCTCAAGAAGTTCGTACAGAGAAACTAAGGCTACGATATCTAAGGCACCTAGTTTTCATCTTACCCATATTGAATTTGCTATCCTTGATTACTGTATTCATTTTGAGCTAAGCTCCCAACCAATTTCCTTTTTATTACATTTGCTATCTTTGATTAACTTACTCATTTCGAGTTAATTGCCTTCTTATTACATTTGCTATCTTTGATTAACTTATTCATTTCAAGTTAATTTCCTTCTTATTGCATTTGCTATCTTTGATTAATTTATTCATTTCAAGCTATGCTCCTAGTCAATTTCCTTCTTGTTCATTGTTATGATCTTTTTCAAGATTTTGCGTTGAAATAATGATTAATGGACTAATAAAACTTTCATAAAAGAAGTTATGCATATTACTCTAGAGGCTTCTAAATAGTACATGAACCTGAAATAGGACTATTGCTTAGAACTCACCAAACCTAAGGGTTGGAAATGTTTGAGAAAGAGGAGTCTAAATTGTAACTATCTCTTCGAATTTTCTATCAAAAATATCAGTTGAACGAGGAGACAAGATATTGCGTCGATGATACAACCTCGACGAATAACGAGCAAGCCAAGCATTAAAATGGGATCATCCTTGAAAAAATGGCATTCTACATTCTTGCATACACATCTAGTCATGTTACCCAGATCAATTGATTGAAGAAGTCATAAGTCCTATACCCCTGAGCTGCAGTGGGATGAATTGAAGAAGATACAAATCCTATACCCATAAGTTGCAGTGAGATGGATTGAAGATGATACACATCCTATACCATTGAGTTGCAATGGGGTGGATAGAAGAAACCACAAATTTTATCTCCTTGAAGTTGCAGTCGAGCAAACCAATTGAGCAAATGGTGATTATTTCTTCGAATTCTCTGTCAAAGATACCAGCTAAGAAAAGAAGGAAGGGTAACACATCAGTGACAGAACCTTGATGAATGGTGAGCAAGGCAACCCAAATATTAAAAAGGGATCATTCCATAACATTCTGTATTCATGCAAATATCATTCATATGCATCTAGTTAGGAGCATTCGATTCATTCTGATCATAGCATTCTAATCATTTGGCATAAGCATAAGCCCATCAAACAGATTTTGCAGGTCCTGTTCTCTAGAGAACGGCATAACAGACCAGTGAAACCACATATCCTATACCTCTAAAATTTTAGTAGGTCGAATTAAGTAATCATGACGAATCTTATCTCCGTGAAGTTGCAGTGGAGTAGATTGAAGCCACAAGTCTTATCTCCCTGAAGTTGCAGCGGAGCAGACTAAAGACAGTGAATCTTATTTCCCTGAAGTTGCAGTGGAGCAGACTAAAGATAGTGAATCTTATTTCCCTAAAGTTGCAGTGGAACAGATTAAAGCTACAAATCATGGTGAATCTTATCTTCCTGAAGTTGTAGTGGAGTAGATTGAAGCCACAAGTCTTATCTCCCTGAAGTTGCAGTGGAGTAGATCGAAACCATAATCTTTATCTCTCTGAAGTTGCAGTAGAGCAGGATAAAAAAACACAAACCTTATCTCCCTAAAGTTATAGTGGAGCAGGTTGAAGTAGCAAGTCTTATCTCCTTGAAGTTGCAGTGGAGCAGAAGTCTTATCTCCCTGAAGTTGTAGTGGAGCAGATCGAAGCCATAATACTTATCTCTTTGAAGTTGCAGTAGAGCAGGATAAAGATACACAAACCTTATCTCTCTGAAGTTGTAGTGGAGCAGGTTGAAATTACCAATTCTTACCTCCTTGAAGTTCCAGCGGAATAGATTGAAGCTACAAGTCTCTTCTCCCTAAAATTACATTGGAGCAGATAGAAGGACTAATTCTTATACCTCTGAAGTTACAGTAGATTGAAACGAGGTTACTTGAAGAAGACGAAAAGAAGCGCCGAGACTCAGTAGGTCTAGGTAAAATTGACCCTTTTATAGTATTTGCTCCATTCTCATTACAAGAAAACGAGTAAAGAGGGGCAGTTGTTGAGGCCCAATTTCACCTGGGCTTAAGACCCACAAAATAATAATAAACAGAAATAAAAGCACAAATTTTCTTACAGTCCATTACAATATGACAAGCCCAATTTAAAACCCAAAACTAATAAAACCCTAAGACCCAATTACATTGGCCCAAATGGCCCAAAGCTCAAACCATGTTTGCAGCAAACCCTAGCCCTTGCGCCATAGCCAACTCCCCAGTGTACGGCCTCCTTGTGCCGCAATCACAACCACCTCGCCACATCCGCACGCCCGGACGCCTCCACGTCGCCTTGTACCTGCAAATTAGGAAAAAACAACATCACAAAATGGCAAAAAGAATGTATTTTTCTTTCTTTTTATTTCAGCTATATAAAGCCATACAAGGGTGTAATTTTTTTGTTACAGAGAGAATACACACAAGTATACAATCATCAGAATCAAAAGAACAAAAGTTTCGAAGGTCTATTTTATTTTATTTTTATTATTTTTATTTCTTATTTTGGAATGAATGTGTAGAAAAGGATAAAAATCCTACCTTTAGGTGCCTCTTCCTTTGTTGTGGGGTTCTTCGGCAACCCAAATGTTATAAAACCCATTTGGGTTCCGACGAGGGTCGGAAAAGCAACGAAAATGAAGGCTTCCGTTCGCAATTTACATTTTTTTCCTCTTTTTCTTTCTTATTTCCATTTTGAATATCCTAGATCTAGATTTTTTTTATTTTTTTAAAGACAAAAGGGAAAGGGTTTGGAAAGGGCTTAAAAAAGGACCGGATCCGAGCGCCACGGTGGGCCACGGTGGAGAGCCATTGAACCCCTTTGGCCAGCCCTAAACCCTTTTCAGAGAAAAAAAGGGGAAAGCAAATTTTTTTTAGAGCAGAGACTAAATGAATTTTTATCAAAAAAATTAATTTTATAAGCTTGTAAAACAACATCGTTTTGGTGATTTATTTTCGGATGCTAAACAGCGCCGTTTAGGTGCCAAACCTGTGACCCGACCCACATAGGCCTCAGGATCCGCGCATTTTCTGAAAGTGGGCAAATATTCGTTTCAGCCCTTCCGCATTTTCAATCTGTTTTTATTTAGTCCTTTGTGTACTTTTTTATATTTTAAATCGAACCACAAGATTTGTTTACCTTTTCAAATTAGTCCGTGGCTCGCCGATTCCCGGGGGAAAGGACGCGTGTCCAAGGATTGGATTTATTGCACATTCAGCCCACGTACCTTTGCGCGGGTTTCGTTTGAGACCTGATTCTTTTTTTAAATTTAACCCTTTAATTTTATTTTAATCTCAATTCAATCATTGACCCTATACTTTAAACTGTTTTATTATATATTATTTATTTTAAATATTTTTACATATTTTATTTATTTTAAACTATTTTATCTATTTTAAATTTTTATGTTATTTAGTTTATATTGTTTTATATGTTAATTGTTTTAAATTTTTGTTTATTATTAAACTATTTTATATTTTTAATATTATTTATTTTAATTTTTACATATTATTTATTTTAGACTTTCTATATGTTATTTTAAATTGTTATATATTATTTATTTTAAGTTGCTTTATTTTATTTTAAATTGTTTTGTATATTAATTATTTTAAGTTTTTTATACCATTCACTTTAAATTTATTTTATAATATCTATTTTAAACTTATTTCTTACGTATTATTTATTTAAAATCGTCTAATTATTTATTTTAAATGGTTTTATGTTATTTATTTCATTAATGTTGGTATTTAAGTGACATATATTAAGTGATCATTGCCATTGTGTGTATTTTGATTTGTATATTTGTGTTTTTATACCGGTGTCATTCATTTGTATATAATATTGTACTAACATATTATTATTCCATGCTTGCAATTATGCTTTTATTTCTTATTATTGCATCATGATTATAATTTTAACTTTTGCCCAATATCGATTGTCTTTTATGTTTAAGTAAACAAAACAAATATATTTTGAGTCGGTTTTATAATCGCTTATTTGAAAGCTTCTCAAAACAAGGCAATATTTCGTATTTGGAAATTTAAGAAATCGTGCCCTAACGTGATGGGTTTCAATTTTGCGTTGACCAAATAACCAAATATCCTTTTAAATTTCAATGCATGAGTTTTGAAAATCATGAGATGATCTTGGTATCGAGGGTTTGAAATATTGTATCCTAACGTGTTGGATATGATATTTTATTCCTTCGGAACAAGAGAATATCAATATCTAATTCGAGTTATCCAAACATTTTTTAAAAGGGATTGTATTTTAAAATCTTTTCAAATTTTTGACATTAGGATATTAATTAATCAATTAGGTACCAATTTTGGGCGTTACGAGGGTGCTAATCCTTCCTCGTACGTAACCGACTTACGAATCCGTTTTCTTGAATTTCGTAGTCCAAAATCGATGTTTTAATAAAACAAAATATTTTACAAGGTGATCCGATCAAACCTAAACAAAAAGGATTGGTAGCGACTCCATATTTCATTTTAAAGTCGATCTCCATTTTTTAAAATAAAAAAAAATAGTTTCGATACCTTGATTCGCACATTTCTTGGTTATTTTTCTAAGCATGACATAGAGGATACAAATGTCTTACAAATAATGGAAGATTTATCATCTCTAGATATGTTCTATTTGATGAAGAAACATTTCCTTTTGCTGTACCACATAACATACCAACTCAGTTAGCCCAATTCAGACCTTTTGTTAGAGAATACTGTACAATTGTAACTAGCATAACTATTAGGGATTGGATAGCTAATTTATTTATTTATTTATTTTATTTCCTTTCTAAAATACTTACATTTGGTTATAAGTTTTGTTGTTATTTGGGTGTCCATTAATTACAAGTTTTTCTACTGTTCGAGTAGCAGTTCGTTACAAACTTGTCGGATTTTTATTGGACGAGCTCTACTAGGGACTTAAAAGAGTGGAACCAAAAATTTAGCTTCGTAAAACCTAGGGTTTTATGTTCTAATTTTTGTAAATATTGTATTTATTTGTTTAAGTTATTGTAGTTATGCTTGATTTATATTTATTTGTTTACTGCATATATTGAAAATGATCTTCCACCCGGATCAGTCCTTTTTAGGAGAAGTGATTCTCTGTGCTGTTGTGAGACTCCGTAATGGCTAGAGAAACACTTCATGGTAGTTTAAGTACCATGAAATTTGTGTGGTCATAGCCTCCCCATTATTCATAGGAAATATGACCACCCAAAGTTGAACCCTTTGGTTTGAAACCTGTAACGGCAAGGAATAGTGGAATGTTGTCCTCCATGATATTGTTAAATTACGATTTGGGTTCCCTTTATATTAATTTTTTTTCCCTTTTTGGAAACTCTATAGTTAAATCTTTAAACTAAGTATTTAGGGTTTATATGGAGAATACAGAGTAATGGAATGAAGTCTAATTATTACCTAGTAATTACAAAGAATTGTAATTCTCTAAATGTATTTAGTTGATGAGTATAATTACATCATAATTCTTGTTTGGTAGTACAAATTATAATTGCATAGTTATATTTATATTTTTAAAAATTTATTAATTACTATAAAAATATTAGTACGATAAAAATAATTTCTAAATAAGTAACAAAAATTAAAATAAAATCATCTTATCTATTATGTTAGTCAAAAATTAGATAATAATACGATTACTAATAAAATAACAAAAAATAAGCATCATATGTTGTTTTATTTAATTGCTCTAGTGCATATTTATTGGGTTAATTCATCTTTAATATTTAACATATGCTTCTTAACATTATCTTTTAGTTTTTGGTGAGTTCATCATCATTTGAATTTGTATTTGAAGATGCATCATTAAGATTATCAAGATTTTATTCTTCCATATACTCTTCAAAATATATAGATCATCTCAATTTCACCTATGATTGAAATTATAAAATATGTAACGTGCTAATACGATCTACCTTTGTTTATATTATACTAAAGTGATGCTAATATGAGAATATTTAGTTAGAATAAAAAATGTATTTTCAACCACATTTCAAAGCATTGAATGTGTCAAATTAAAGAGCTCGCGAGTTGTCTATGTGGTTGTGTCTGAAACTATTCTCTTTAATGGCATCATACCCCAGGGGCATAGCTAGAGGGACTAGCAGGGGCCCCGCCCCCTAAAATGAAAAATTTTTATTTAGATCCTTTAACTTTTTTACGATTTTAGATTAGTATAGGTAAATTTGTACTTTGACCCCCCTAAAAATGATAAAAATTTGATTAAGTCATTTAAAAATTATAAAGATATAAACTATTAAAATGGTGAAATTACATTTTACCATCGTAAAAATACAATTTAATTTCGCCTCCTAAAAAATTTCATAACTTAGCCTTATATACCCCACAATATGGTGTAAAAAATATTTTTATTTACATAATTAGAACCAATATTATAATATTTAGTTTCACTATTCAAATAGGTTGTAATTTTAATTATAAAACTTATATAAACTTAATTTTGAAAAAGACTTATACTAGATTATATCACTTTTTATAATACATAAATTAAATCAAAATAATATAATATTTATTATATTTAACCTTTATAAAAAAGGTCTTATAAATAGTTGGAAACTTTCATAACACTTCTTATAAATAATATAATTTTGTCATTACTTTTTAAAAGTTAGTTTTATAAATAAGTTAATATAAAAAAATATAGCAATTTTTATGAATAAGTATATTGTTTTTATAATATATAAACATAAATAAGTTATGTCTATACTTGACCATAAATTTTATAAATAAATATATTATAAAAATTTATAACATGTAAATTATTTTTTAATAAACTTTTACTTAAATTAAAAAAGGTTTTAAATAATATATTTTTAGTATAATTTTATAAAATACATAAATTATTTTTATAATATAATTTTTTGAATTGATATTATAAGAAATTGTTTACCTTAGCCATCCTAAATGCTCATACATGTCATGTTTATAATATAATTTTATAATTTGTATAAAATAATTTTTAAAATTGAATTTGAGTGTAATTATTTGTGTAATTACCCCAATTCTCACTCACCCTAAAAATTGCAAAGTATAATTAGGATGTTCCAATTGCACCTAATTCGGCGAGATCCACCAATTACAATAGTTATTCAAACATGTCATTCTTATGTAATTACAAAAAATACACTCAAATTTAATTATTAGGTGACTTTCCAAAGACTAGTGAAAATAAATTTTAAAAGCATTACCATAGGATAAACTCAAATTCAACTAAAAATGCTAAAAATTAGTAGGAAAAAGTTGATTTATCATTCTCTTATTAAAAATGGATAAGAATAAGATGAAATCATAGTTTCTTACATCCCCTTCTTTCTTGTAAAAATGGAACCTAATTTTAGGACACACGAAGGAACATTTATGTTTTCTTTTATCTTTTCGCCCTGTATTCCTTTTATTTTGATTTACATCTTTGTATCTTTTATGCTTTTATATTAATTTATGTCTTTTTGCTTGTCTTTAATGCTTTCCACAATAACAATTCATTAATTTCTTTTGCATTTATGTATTCCTTGTGCATTTTAAGATAAAATTCTTACTTATTTCATGAATCTTCACATTTGATTCATCCATTCTTATTATGCATTGAAGTATACTTTTACTCATATCATTGCATTATATTCTTTTGCATTCGTTCGTTCTTCACATTTGAACGCCTAATCTTTAAGAAATTTCCAAACCAAAGTTCAAGGATAGCTCACCCTTATAATACTCATTTTCAGAACCAAAGTAATGGCTAAATAACAAGTTACCACAATTGACAAGATTGAAAGTCCCGAGAAAAGTTAGTATGGCAATGGTCACTAACTAATCAAAAGGGAAAAGGAAGGCAAATGAAGAGGTTTCTTTTCATCAACACCCCATGGGGGAGAACACCTATCCATCGTTTGGGATGATACCTCCCACTGCCCAACATTTATTCTAAGGATTCAATGCCGCTCCTCCAAAGGTGAACACTGAAACTTTTCATGTTCTAAATTCTAGATAATTTAAGAGAACTAGAGAAACTAAATATGGTTGAGTCCAAGATAGGCCTGCAAAAATGAGTCTAATTAAAGAAATATGTAAAGCAATTGAAGGTCTCTTCATGCATAGAGAATAACTACGTTGATGTATTTTATACTGTGACTTTGCATTACTTTCTAGGAATTGAACTCTTTGACATACCACGCTAGCAAGCAATACCCATTTAGTTGGAAAATCAAATGCATCCAACTTCCGTTTTACAAAGATAAACTTTTGTTTATCGAAATGTAAGTTATTACATTTTGCAAAAGAGGTTCATGCGTCATTCCCCTCTGATGTTTTTGCAAACTAAGATATATCTTCTGAAATGCACTCAACATTGGCTCCTAACTCCGATTACAGAAAATGATAAGAAAAGTTATAAATGTCCACCAGGCATTCCCCGCCAATTGGCCAGGAGCAAGATGATATTCGCTCAATGCATTCACAAAAGAAAAGATTCATGGTTAAGCCTCAAGTAAATGCAAAGTAAAAAATATCCTTTCTCCATGGCCAGGCTCCTCAATGTCAATCACGCACCTAGGCCCGTTAAGAACAAAAAATTCAAAATAGGGAATTTATATTTCTAAACCTCTTACAATCAACAGTTGCCTCATATCATCAAGGCTGGAGTGGAATTTAAAGATATCCTCCTCAATGGAAAAGTCAGAATGCCTATGTTTTCTACTTTATCTACTTACTAGGCTCGTTGTTAATATTTTTCGGCCTTAGACAAAACAATAAATTGGGCCCATTTTAAAAAAAT
Source organism: Gossypium arboreum (assembly GCF_025698485.1). Classification (NCBI taxonomy): domain Eukaryota; kingdom Viridiplantae; phylum Streptophyta; class Magnoliopsida; order Malvales; family Malvaceae; genus Gossypium; species Gossypium arboreum. Next base: position 38,374,001 of record NC_069074.1, on the reverse strand, counting down.
TATAAAATATAATACGATAAAAATTGAAAATTTTTTGAGACCCTAGGAGATGAAGCATTTATGGTGAAAAATTGAAAGCCTTAGACATTTAATTAAATTATTTTAGTATGAATTTTTTTTCCCACATTAAAGGTTGAATTTGTTTTTTCGGATTCCTTCCAACTCTAGGTCAAGTCCTTTTCTTGTAATTTATTGGTGAGTTTTCAAGTCTTTTTCTTGTAATTTTTATGTTTTTAAGGTCGTGAGAGCTTGATTTAACTAGCCCATGTACCAATTTGTAAAACTACTACAGTTTTTAAAAGATTCTGTTGATGAACGCTTGAAGAAATTTGTAACACCCCAAACTCGGCCTAGACATTATGGCCGAATCTGGAAATGTTATGTAAAACAGTTTCAAATTCGACTTTAGCTTTTTGAAAAGCAATATTTATCTTTGTTACTTAAAAAGCTCGCTTTATTTAAAACGTGTTTGTCATCGCTTTATTTAAAATGTGTTTGTCATACTTATTTAATTAAAATCGTTGTTTGTTTACGTTTTTTGAATAAATTGAATATTTACAGCGGAAATTCTTAGAACGTTAAGTTCATTTTCTCGAAAACAGTTGATTGCAGAAAATATTTTTTTTGTAAAGTCATTTTTTCGAGTATCATGTCAAAAATCCAAAATAAAAATCCAAAACAAAAACAATCACAAATATCCAAAGAGTCCAAAAATTACAAAACTCTCAAACTAGAATTTTAAATAAGTCAAATTTAAGTAAATAGAGTTTATGGAAACATGAACATAATTGAGCTCCCGTCACACCGATCCACTTAAGTCTGAGGGTTACCTGAAATTATCAGACAAACAAAGAGTGAGTTTTTATAACTCAGTGTATAACTCATAAGAAAACAGATTTTTAGATTTAATCACATGACAGAATAGATACAGACATACATCTTATACAGAACTAGAATCATGTCAAAGTAATACAGATGCAAAAATATATAATCCTACCCCCATCCTCTATACACTCGCTCCGACCATCCCAACACACCATGTGGGGTACAAAACACTCACCCAACCCTACACACCACTTAGTGTCCTTACGACACTTTTCAAAATAATCGCAACAGTGCTGCTAGTATAATGGCGAGATATCGCCTCACATAGAATACTTCATTCACATAATATATGTCCCACCTCATAATCAAATACAAACAGAGTTGACAAATACCAGAACTTACATCTCATACATGCTCGTATAACAAACATAGAAAATGCTTTATACATAGCAAAGCATACATATCATATCACTCTACATGAGCATCATACATGTTATACATGTAATTTCATCAAGTTTATATTAACAGATTAACAAGTTTCATATTTTATAGCATATATAATCACATACAGACCTCACGGGAGGCTTACAGTCGATCGAGATGAATTGTACGGCCCTAGGGAAAATTTTAGAAATTTTGGAAAATGGCCTAGACCGTGTGTCACACACGGCCGCGTGGCATCGACAGACCCCAATTTCAGCTTTTTTCATTTGTTATTTTTTGAATTTCTCGTTATACACCTGATTCGATTTTGAAACCAAAGCAACCATGAGACCCTTACACCTAAAAACGGGGTTCAATTCATTAACTTAGCGACGATTCACTATACTAATTTAGGGACCTATGACGTATAAAGAATATACAAAGAATGAATGAATTTAAGAATGACTATTTACATGAAATGAAAATTTATAAAAAATGTCAAAGGTCAAAAGAATCAGAATGAAAGAATATTTACTCGGATAAATAATAAAAGTATGTTTTATTGAAAATAAAAATGTCTGAACATGAGCCCACTTCTCAAAATAAATCTCATTACTCCTAGGCTTTAGAGCAATAAGAGTGTTCTGAATATTACTCCGTAAAATTCCTAAAGATTACAGGAAGTTCTTCTGCAGTCCAATTGTTTAAAGAACTTCCCAGGTCGTAAGGGCGAATGCCCTCAAGGTTTCTTTGTTCAGTCCTTTCCTCATGTATGACATTGATGGGATGATTTTCATTTCCAAACACCCCCTTCTCCCGGTAAGCTATCCCTCCTGACACAAAAGTCGGAGATATGTAAGGGAACGTCGTTAATTCCCATTCAACTTCTTTTTCACTTAGCCGTGACCCTCTTCTCTCTCTCTCTTTTTCTTTCTCTTTTTAATAACTTTAACTAATTAAGGTCTTTTTATAATTTTGAATGCAAATGATGCAATGAAATGCTATAAGATGCAAATGATGCAAAAGGTATCGATCTCGATTCAATCTCATTTAGAAAACTTTATTTAGAAAAAGAATATCTTTACATATAAATGGATTACAAATACGCTTTCGCCCTAATGCCTAAATTTTTAACAACAAAACAAACTCTTATGTCAGCCTGTGCCGCCAATGTCTGTAAATAATCAGCTGCCTCCTGAGTTTGAGCTACGACGTCACCTGTGGGTAATCCGTGCAACTAAGGGCACCTCCTCCAATACCTGTGAAGTTGTTCTAATTATTTTTAGATAGATTAGCGGACAAGTAGGTATCCCGTTCTACAGTGTGCTACGTTAAAATAATATCCTATATCCTCAATGTTTCTTGAGAGCTTTCAGATTTCTACCCACACAGAGCATCCTGCCTCGGTACCTTCGTAGCATAGCTAATCTCTAAAGGTCTTTGTATGATACGGTCTTCTTTAATCGCTTTCTTTCACGCTTACTTGAGCTATCCAGGCCATCGGGGCTTGCATTTCCATTGTTTCTGATAAGTACAACAGTAAACTCAAGCTTGTTGTTTGGTAGCGGTCCTATAGTAAACGAGCTTTTTACCATCATAGGCAAAATTCTTTCCATCCAACTCATTTTTGTAGGTCTCATGCACTCTATCAATCACTTTCCTTCCAATACCCTTACCATCCACATGGCAACCGTCTTCATATGAAAGAGAAATGCTATAATGGTAGAAGTGTCCATCAATATTCCCACACTCACTTTGAATTGCTCATCTATCCTCTTGTCAAGCAAATACTGCAAGTCCTCTAAGTTATTGTAGAACAACTGCTTGGCTTCATTACTCCATTGATCCCATATTTCCTTTAACTCCTGGAGATTATTTTGCGCCACGCTGATGCGAGTGTAACCCCATAATTCTGATGTGTATCCTTCAGCGTTTCCTTTGACCATTTATGGACATTAACGTTGCCCTCCATTCTATCAAGAAGTCCGTTCTCCATAATAAAACTTTTTAACTTAGAAACTGACCGTGAATCGATACCTTTTAAATGCAAAATGACATGCACAAAAGAAAAAAAAAACAGTCAGTATCATATGATATTAATAAATACAAAGATAACCTAAGTATAATTCTATCTATATTGAGCTCTTACAGTTTTTCTATATGTGGTTTGTTTCTAAAGTTTGAGGTACCCGAACCAACAGATTCCTCGATCCTCACCCATTATAGCCTCATTTGAATCGAGTTCAGTTCAGGGGAATACATTTCCCTATGGCTACACGGAGATGAAAATCTCACGAAACCATAGGTACGGATGTATCCCGAAAGTGATTCACTATCCTGCACGGAGGCGAAAACCTCACGAAGGCGTAGCTTCTCACTCCCACTTAAGGGTGTGACCACAACGGTCATGCAAATGCAATGCGTATCAGAATATAGCAACACATGCAATAATACAAACACATATAATGCAAAGAGGATTAAATTTTAACATTTTTAATTTTCGACATTAAGACAAGAGATAATCAATTACACGGCTTGACTCTCTTATTAGTCCCCAGTAGAGTGGCCAAGCTGTCGAAACCATTTTTAAATCGAGTTTTGGAAAATGGGAATCGACTTTAAGAAAAACGAAAACGGGAGTCGCCACCAATCTTTTTAGGTGTGATTGGATCACCTTATAAAATGTTTTGTTTTAAAACATTAATTTTGGTCTACAAAAGTCGAGAAAATAGATTCGGGAGTCGGTTACGTATGAGGAAGGGTTAGCACCCTCGTAACGCCCAAAAATTGGTACCTAATTGATTATCAAGTGTCTTTAATGTCGAAAATTTGAAAGTTTTAAGATGCAAACCTCTTTTACTTAGAATGTCTCAATTTTGAAAATTAAGGCTCACTTATTTCAAACGAGTCAAAACATCACATCCGGTAAGTTAGGATGCAACATTTTAAAACCTTCGAAACTAAGCTTGTCTTTCGAAAATTTCTATCTCGAAACAACAAAACACCATATCCAGTAAGTTAGGACATTATGTTTTGAAATCTCGAAATAATTGTTTAAGTTTTGAAAACTCAAAATCACTTAGAAGGGTGCTTGACTATTCGAATTCAACGAGAAAAGTATTGCCAAACATCAAGCATTGCCTTTTATTTTTTTTAAAAAACCTTGGAATATTATTTTAAATGATGTTTTAGGATGACATATTAATGCATCATAAAGCATAGATGTACAAAATATTCTAACATTTCCATACAAACATAAATGATATCATTAAGACAAAACTAAATAACATGAACATACGTTTAATGAAAAAATCCTACTAGGGTAAATATAAGATAATAAACAAATAAAAACATGAGTAAACTAAAAGAAAAACATAATACGTGCAAAAATTATACGACAATATATATCATAAAATAGCACATAAAAGAAAGAATTAAGCATAGCATATAAAAAATGAAACTATGCACAAATAAGATAAATAACATACACTAAAAAATGAATAAATAGAACATTTACAAATTATAAAAATATAATGCAATAGTTCAAAATACATGAAATAATAATATAATATATATACATGCATAGAAAATATATATTTGAAAATAAACTATATAAAAATGTTAAATATTATAATATATAAAATACATAATCAAATGTATAAAAGATAGGAATAAATATACATATTTGAAAAATGAAGAAATTAAAATAAAAAAAGGTTGAAAAACTAAGATAGACGAAGAATAAAATAAGAACAAACCACAGAGAGTAAGAATGCAAGAGGGAGAGAAATTTGAGTGAATGCTCTCAAGAATTCTTATTGCTTCCCAAAACTCAAGTGTTTTACAATGAAGGGAGAGGCCTCTATTTATAGTTGAGCCTCTCTAAATCCAATGGTACAGATCAATTACATCAACGGTTAAGATTAAAGGATATCTACAAATTAAATCTCCAAGATTACAAGATCATATCTTCAAGATTGCATATCATATCTAAGATTGCATATCATATCTAAGATTGTATCACATCTAAGATTGCATATCATATCTAAGATTGAATATCCTTAAAGATTATATTTCCATATGAGTCAAGCTTATAGATGGACCTTAAATCTTTTCAAGTAATGGGTCATTCCGATTGGGCCAAATTATATGTTTGTAATTTTGTACTGGACTTGGACTTTGTTTTATTTTCATTTTTTGGGGGGTTTATTATTTTAAATACTGAAATGGGCCGGGCAAAATTGAGTGTCTACAATCAATATCATGCTTGGGTAATTTTTCTCAAGCCAAGAGCTAGTATGAATCAATTCCTCACGTGAGAAATGAATATTGCTTAAATCCCTTCGGGATACATTTTCATCTTTCTGCTTAGATAGTTTGGCAATCGGCCTTACTAAAATTTTTAAACGTTTTTCAAATAAAAAAGGATCCGTTGGTTTGGAATCGTTTAATTTTATAGTTGGGAGGAAGGATCGGCCTGTGGCATTTCGACTTCCTATGAACACTCTTAGCGGCGGTCCGCTAAGGAAAGACGAGATCGGAAATGATTCTCGATAAGACAACTTCTGAGTTGGGCTTTTCTTGTTTTAAAACTAAGTATTTTAACGGCGATAGACGTGGTTGATTTACTTAAGAATCGACTTTTGAAGATAGACTTGGGAAGATCGGTTACATGAGAGAATAGCAAGTTACGATGGGTTGGGCCTCGTAGACTGTAATTGACATGAATCCCGGAGCAAAAATCTATTTTCGATGATCGTGGGAATTGACAAAACTAGCTCTAGGCGATTCTTATACTCGTGTTTATTGAACTTAATCTTTCATCTTTTTTATTTTATTGCTTCTATTTTAATACATCTTTCTTTGCAATTTTACTTGTTTATTTTATTTTCTTGTTACTTCTCAAATCACTTTTTTTTCTATTTCAGCTCCTAGGTCGAGAACAACAAATTTAATCAAGAATTCCATTAAACTCCCTGTGGATCGACCCTCTTCCACTATTCTACCTTTTTATTTATTTATTTTATTTTTGAAGAGGTTTATTTTATTTTGATAGGCAAAACGACGCTTGTCATTCACTCAACTCAGTCTAACACAACGGAGTATGACACTTACGACCATACAAAGCCTTGTAAGGTGCCATCTGAATACTGGACTGAAATTGTTATTGTAGGCGAACTCGGCTAACAACAGAAAATCCTCCAAACTACCTCAGAAATCAATCATATAACTCCAGAGCATATCCTCCAGTATCTAAATTACCCTTTCAGATTGGCCATCTATCTGAGGATGAAACGCAGTACTGAAGTCTAACCTCGAACCTAGTGCCTCATGAAGTTTCCTCCAAAATCAAGAAGTGAAGCGATGATCTCTATCAGAAATAATCGAGATCGGAACACCATGAAGCCTCACAATCTCTGAAACATACAACTTAGCCAATTTTTTAAGGGAGTAATCTGTCCAAACAGGAATGAAGTGGGCAGACTTGGTCAACCGATCCATGATGACCCACACAGAATCCTTACCAATAGGTGTTAAGAGCAACCCACTAACGAATTCCATACTCACACGCTCCAATCTCTACATGGGAATCTTAACTGGTTGAAGCAAACCCAAAGGCAGCTGGTGCTCATTAACTTACTGGCATGTCAGACATCAAGAAAAAAAATTCATTACCTCCCGTTTCAAACCAAGCCATCAGTACAGTTCGCAGAGATCCCGATACATCTTATTTCTACCGGGATGCATAACATAAGGGCTACTATGCGCTTCCCGCAGAATAGACTATCTCAAATCAAATTCGTTAGGCACACAAACTCGTCCCAAGAAACACAGAACCACATCACTATTTAGCCTAAAATTAGACGTACTACCATTCTCTACCTGATGGAATCGCAGAACCAGATAATTATCCCCCAACTATTTATCCCGAATTTGATCAATCCAAGTTATCTTAACTTGCAACTCAGCTAACAAACTCCCATCATCAAACTGACTTAAGCAAGCAAACATGGCCCTCAAATCAAACATTGCCTTACGACTAAGAGCATTTGCCACCACATTAACTTTACTAGGATGATACACAATCGTGCAGTCGTAATCCTTAAGCAGTTCAATCTATCTACGCTGCCTATGGTTTAACTCCTTTTGGGTAAGGAGATACTTGAGATTTTTTTGATCAGTGTAGATGATACACCTCTCACCATACATATAGTACCTTCATATCTTTAAGGCAAAGACAACTGTAGCTAACGCAAGATCATGCGTCAGATAATTGCCCTCGTGTGACTTAAGCTGTCGAGATATATAAGCCACTACCTTACCGTCTTGCATCAGAACACAACCCAAATCGACGTGAGATGCATCACTGTGTACCACAAACTCATTACCAGATTCAAGCTGTATTAGAACAACAGCTTGAGTCAAAACAGATTTGAGCTTCTTAAAGCTCGATTGTTTCTTATCATTCTAGACAAATGAGAGGTTCTTACGCAACAACTTAGTCAGAGGAGCTACTATTAAAGAGAACCCATCTACAAATATCTGATAATAACCCGAAAGCCCAAGAAAGTTTCGAATCTCAGAACATTTCTAGGTTGTTTCCACTCAAGAACAACCTTAATTTTTCTAGGATCAACTCGGATCCCCTCTGTAGAAACCACATACCCTAGAAAAGTTTCTTCCCTTAACCAGAATTCACACTTGCTCAACTTAGCGTAGAGTTGTTTCTCTCGAAGTATCTGAAGAACTACTCTAATATACTCATCATGATCATTTTCGGTCTTAGAGTATACCAGAATGTCATCGATGAAGACCTCGATGAATTGATCCAAATATTGCCGAAAAACCCCATTCATAAGATACATGAATGCAGATAGAGCATTCGTCAAACTAAATGGCATGATTAGGAACTCATAGTGCCCATAACGAGTCCTAAAAGTAGTCTTATGGACATCAACTTCCTTAACCTCAAGCTGATGATACCCAGAACATAGATTTATCTTGGAAAACACAGAAGCCCCATGAAACTGATCAAACAAGTCATCTATCCTTAGAAGTGGGTACTTATTCTTCACCGTTAACTTATTCAACTGACGGTAGTAGATGCACATTCTCATGGTACCATCCTTTTTCTTTAGAAATAACACTAGTGCCCTCCACGAAGACACACTAGGACGGATGAACGTACGATCAATGAGCTCCTAAAGCTAAGCTTTTAACTCCATAAGCTCCTTCGGTGCCATACGATAATGAGCGATGGACACCGAAGCTGTACCTGACAAAAGCTCAATACTTAACTCGACTTCTTGATTCGGAGGCAAACCCGAGAATTTTTTGGGAAAAACATCCAAAAATTCTCTAACCGTTCAGATGTCCCCAATAGACGCACCCACAGAAGCCAAATCACTCACAAAGGCCAAATACATTTTACACTCATTTCGAACTAGTTTTTCGACCACAAGAGCAAAGATCACTTTGGATAAGTAACCCCGATGCTCTTCAATCATAACCAACTTCACATTATCCTCTGATGTCAAAACTACCCTCTTAGAAGCACAATCCAAACTGACTTGATACTGTACAAGTTAATCTATTCCCAGAATCAGACCAAATTCTCCAAACAAATTCTCCAAACAATATCTCCATCAAATTAGTCGGAAACACAACCCCTTTGTATCTCCAACGATACATTCTTATACAGTCTACTAATCCGAACAGGTTGACCCAACGGACTAAGTACAGTAATCTTATTGAAACTGCTCTCAACTAAAATCCCTAAGTTTTCAGAAATAGAGCTAGCTACATATGAATGTGTTGACCCTATGTCAATCAATGCAAAATAAGGGTTATCATAAATAAAGAACGTACCGATAATCATATCAATAGCGTATCTATCCTCACGACATTTAGCAGCATAAACTAACGCAGGCTGTCTCACCTCAGTCTGATTAACACATCTAATTGGTGTTCTCTGCCCTCTACCCATACCATTACCACCCCTAGCCGGACCACAACCCCTAGGCGGCTACTGAACTGCCCGCTAAGGCTGAACAAAACCCAGAGCTGGAGCTTGCATCTGATCAGAATGATGTGGACAGTCTTTGATATGGTGCTTCATTGACCCACATCTTAGACATGCTCCCAACCACCTCCAACACTTGCCCAGATGGAGTCTACCACAATCTCTACACGGCTAAGCCATAGTAGAAGTAACTGAAACCCAACTCTCGAAGTCCCATTAGACCTGACCCATTTCTTAGGCCTCTAAATAGAACTAGAGGGCTCTGAATCCCTCTTATTCTTACCCCTCTTGCTTTCTCTATTCTTGCACTCAACGCGCTTAACCTCCTCGATGATCTTCATATTGTCCACTAAGACAAAAAATTCCTTCTTCCTCTGTAGAGCTATCAAAACTCTCAGATTATCCCTTAATCCTTCCTCAAAACGGACACACTTCTCATTCTCAGTCGATACTATCCCACGAGTAAAATGGCTCAGTCTTAGAAATTCAGCCTCATACTCGGTGACAATCTTATCCCCCTAGGTGAAATTCATAAACTCACGTCTACGAGCATCCATATAACTCGCCCCCACATATTTACTTTAGAATGTGCTCTTAAACTGATCCTAAGTAATCTATTCTAGCTGAGTACCCTTATCAACTGTTAACCATCACTGATACGCCTCATAGCGAAGCAGAGGTACTGCACCCTTCAATTTCTGCTCAAGGGTGCAGTCGATATCATTCATGATTCTCTTAATGGCCTCTAACCAATATTTGACAACAGTCGAGGTGACTTTAACGACACCCTTAATTAACTCAATGTCGTTAGAACGGAGTCGTTTAGTTATCGACCCACGGCTACCAGAACTAGAATGCAGCCCAGTGACCCTCTCTAATACTCTAAGCATGGCTTGGGACAATGCGTCACCCCCAGCTGAATGACATTGAGACCCGGTCTCAACAGTAGGTGTAGCAGGTGTCTCACTTGTATCTAGATTGGGCATACTACCCATCGAGGACAACTTAGCTTAAGTCCCTCTATGGCACCCGTCATGCCCTCGAGTACCACGGCCATGAGTTCCACGAGCACTCATCGTATTCATAGATTTATCTACATTACAAATTTTTATGTATCAATTTAAGTGTTTATTAGTAAGTATTTTATGCTTCAAATAAGTATTAGAAGGAATCTCAGGAATTTTTCAATCTCTAACTAACTCAGTATAGTTTTAATCGTTTAAGAGTTTCCTAACTAAAGTAAATCTAAGTCAGAAGTGCTTACACGATCAACGCCGAAGACTCGGTATTCCAGAAACTTACTTTTCAGATTCAAAAATAAACATTACTCAAACAAATAGATTTTACAAATACAATTTTAAACTTAAAATTTCACAGCCGATTTTACAACTTGACTCTGATACCTTTAAATGTAACACCCCAAACCCGGCCTAGACTTTATGACCGAATCTGGAAATGTTACGTAAAACAGTTTCAAATCTAACTTTCACTTTTTGAAAAAGACCGTGTATCTTTGTTACTTGAAAGCTTGCTTTATTTAAAATGTCTTTGTCATACTTATTTAATTAAAATCGTTGTTTGTTTATATATTCTGAATAAATCGAATATTTACAGAGGAAATTCTTAGAACGTTACATTTTGGAAAATCGAGTTCCTTTTCTCGAAAATAGTTTATTGTAGAAAAATATTTGCTTTTGTAAAGTCGTTTTACCGAGGGTAATGTCAAAAATCCAAAATAAAAATCCAAAACAAAAACAATCCCAAATGTCTAAAGAGTCCAAATATTACAAAACTCTCAAATCAGAATTTTAAATAAGTGAAATTTAATTCAATAGAGTTTACAGAAACATTGACATAACCGAGCTCTCGTCCAACCAACCTACCTAAGTCTAAGGGTTACCTGAAAGACAAATAGATAGTGAGTTTTTATAACTCAGTGTGTAACTCGTAAGAAAATAGAGTTTTAGATTTAATCACATGGTAGAAGAATTACAGACATACATCTTATATAGAATCAAAATCATATTAGAGTAGTATAGATGCAAATATGTATAATCCTACCCCCATCCTCTACAAACTCGCTCCAACCATCCCAATACACCATGTGGGGTATAAACACCCACCCAGCCCTACACACCACTTAGTGTCTTTATGATACTTTTCAGAATAATCGTAGCACTGCTGCTAGTATAATGGTGAGATATCGCTACACACAGAACACTTCCTCCACATAATATATGTCCCACCCCATAATCAAATACAAACAGAGTTAATAGATACTAGAACTAACATTTCATACATGCTTGCATAACAGTCATAGAACATGCTTTATACATAACAGATCATACATAGCATATCACTCTACATGAGCATCATACATGTTGTACACGTAATTTCATCAAGTTTATACTATCAGATTATCATATTTCATGTTTTATAGCATAAATAATCACATAGCGGCCTCACAGGAGGCTTACAGTCAATTGAAATGATGTGTACGACCCTAGGGAAATTTTTAAAAATTTTTATTCCACATGCCCGTATGCCTACACGGCCCAAATTTCCATTCTCGTGTGGCTCATACGGCCAAAATTTCTATGCTCGTGTGGCTCACACGGCCTACACACATCCATGTGGCCTACACAACCCAAAATGACCTAGACCGTGTGTCACACACGGCTGTGTGTCACACACGGCTGTGTGGCTTTTACCATTCTCTATTTTTTAGATTTCTCGTTACACACCTGAATCAATTTCGATAACAAAAATGCACGGGACCCTCAGCACCTAAAAACGAGGTTAAATTCATTAACTTAGCGATGATTCACAATACTAATTTCAAGATAAGTATAGTACATAACATCCTAAATCGACTCTCAAAATACTATCAAACCCTTACTGAAGGACTAATAGCAACCGTGTGATTCAAGTTATTAGAGGAGCGCCAACTATCTCGCAATTCTCCTCTAATCAAACATTAAAGTGATTAACACGGAATAAACGCACCACACACACCCCTCTTAACCAAAGTCAACGAATGGAACAATCTCCACAATGAATAAAAGAAAGAAGGATAGAAGAAGAAAAAAATTACCAACACAGAACGAAGCAGCAGCGAACCAATACATAACCACCACAAAAACCACAAAGCACAAAGGATAACAATTTAAAAGAATATAAGAAATTTGGAGTGAATATATGAAAAAGAAGAAATCCAACTCTTGAAAGTCCCTCCACTTGAAATCAATGTGAAAACCGAATGAATAGGTGAGGGAAGGAAATTTTTGAATCTGAAAAACAATGGCAGAAAGTCTTGGGATATTTCTTTTTTTAAAAAAATAAAATAAAATAAATAATAAATCAAATAAAAATAAAGTTTTAAGATAAATGCAACTAAAATGGATTTACCCAACAACCCAATTAACTCGCATCAGTAATCTCTCTAACCACCTGATAACCACCACTTCCTAAGAGTTTAAAACCCACACCAACTCTACCAACTTAATTGCATACTTGAAACAAACAAAATAAAACAACCCACACCCCCACAACTATTTGAACCAAGGACCTCCACGCATATTGATGCCACTCAACCACTAAAACAAGTGCTTATTTACGATAGAATTTGTAAAAAAAAAAAAAGATGTTAGGGCATTACAAAATTGGTACAAAATTGTTAGATTTTAAGCTTAGAAGTAAAAATGAGCTGATTTGTAAAATTTAATTGTTAGTTTTTGAACATAGGGACTAAAGTATATAAATTTCAATATTGATGTAAAATTTCTATAATTTTAGATAATATAGGGTTATAAAAGAATCAATTGAGATCGGATTTAAAGTCAAGTTGAAATTTAAAAGTTATGACAATTTTGGTTTTAAAGGTTAAATTGAAAAAAAATAGGGATGAAAATAATAAAATTGAACTGATTCATACATATAATAGGATGATATAATATGTTTGGAATTGATAAATTGAATTGAAGTATTATATATATCGAAAATTGAATCAAAACAAGGATAATCAAGGGAAAGGTAAAATTTCTTATTAATTCTTAAATATGTTCGTTTGTTGTTTTGCTAGGTAAGTTCATATGAAACTTACAATGTTTATTCATGTTATGCTTGTATTGTTTAATTTTATCTATTAGCTGATATCAATGTGAGTGTAATGACTCTTGGCATCAAATGAGCTAAATTGTAAAGTATGAATTATATGACAATTACGAACAGGTACAAAGTGCCAAATGGATATGAAATGTTTACATGATCGATATAATATGTATAAATTGTTATAGGGATTGAATTGATACAATTACAATATAATGCCCGTGTGAACTTATAAAGGATTAGGATATGTATGACATGCCATTAGGGTCAAATATGAAAACTATACTACTGTTCGATAGGTACACTTGTATACATCACGATAATAGTTAGTTCAAGAATGAGTAATTATAAATATTTAAAACCTATCACAAAATCACGCGATCAAGTTTTTGGCGCCGTTGCCGGGGAACTAAGATATTAGGAACAATCAATTTTTATTACTTTAGCCATTTATTTTTCTTGCAATTTAATTTAATTTTATTATTTTTATTACTAATTAATTTACTTTTTCTTTCTCTTGGCAGTTTTTTATAGTTTATGACTAGAAAAAACTAGTCAGGACCATTACTTTTTGATGAAGAAATCGATCGTACAGTTCGTAGAAACCAAAGAGAAATAAGGCGCAGTTTAAGATACACAAAGAACAAGCAAGAAGACGATACTCAACCCCCAACCAAAGAGATGGCTGAAAACCAAGGCAATCAGCTGCCTCCTGCAATTGCGGTTAATCAAAATCCTACTCCACGCACTATGTATGATTATGCTAAACCTTCTTTAACAGGAACTGAATCTAGCATAGTTAGACCTGTTGTAGCTACAAAAACTTTTGAATTAAAACCTAACACTATTCAGATGATACAGCATTTTGTTCAGTTTGATGGTTTGCAGGATGAAGATCCCAACGCTCACTTAGCAAACTTTCTGGAATTTTGCGATACATTTAAAATCAATGGCGTTTCTGATGATGCCATTCGTTTTTGGTTATTTCTTTTTTCACTAAAAAACAAAGCTAAACAGTGGTTGAACTCGTTACCACAAGGGTCAATTACTACTTGGGAACAAATGACCGAAATTTTTTTACTAAAATACTTTCTGCCGACTAAAACAGCTAAATTACATAATGATATATCTTCATTTGTGCAGATGGATTTAGAAACACTTTACGATGCATGGGAGAGATACAAGGACTTACTGAGGAGGTGCCCTCACCATGGGAGAGATACAAGGACTTACGCAGCTGCTGGCGGAACCATCAACAGCAAAACACCTGAAGAGGCTTATCAGTTCATTGAAGAAATGTCACTGAATAACTATCAGTGGCAAGTCATGAGGACTAAGCCAATAAAAACAGTCGGCATTTATAACGTCGACTCAGTTACTATGCTGTCAAATCAGGTAGAACTTCTCAATAAAAAGATTGATGGTTTACTTAGTTCTACGCAGGTACATCCAGTAATGAGGTGTGACTCAAGTGGAGGAGGTGTGCATACAGAATATCAATCCTTCAATCCTACAACCGAAGAGGAAAAAGTCAACTATATGGGTAACAACAACTTTTGATCTCAAAATAACCCATACAGTAATACTTATAATGCAGGATGGAGGAACCACCCAAATTTATCTTGGGGTGGTCAAGGGAATCAAAAGCCACAACATCTTCTGGGCTACCAACAACCACTCTACCAACAGGAAAAGAAGCCAAATCTTGAAGAGATGCTCTCTAAATTCATCTCGGTGTCAGAAACTCGTTTTTAAAATACCGAGACAACACTTAAAAATTAACAAGTATCGATCTAAGGACTCGAAACTCAGATAGCCAACTATCCAAACTAATCTCCGAACGACCACAAGGTAGCTTACCAAGTAATACTGAACCTAACCCAAGGGAACACCTCAACACAATTAGTACTCAAGATAAGGAAGGATTCATTGTGCCTAAGCCAGAATTGATGCAAGAAACTGTGGTGAGCAAAGGAAAAAGTGAGGTAAGTCATAACAAAACGGTGAATGAAGAATATAAACCTCGTGTCCCATATCCTAACGCGACAAAGAAAGACCGCTGAGACGAACAATTCAGTAAATTCCTTAAACTTTTAAAAAAATTACATATTAACTTACCGTTTATTGAAGCTCTGTCGCAGATGCCAAATACAATGAAATTTTTAAAAGAGCTTTTTGTAAATAAGCGGAAGTTGAACGAAGCGTCACATGTGGAGCTAAACGCAGTCTGCTCAGCTATTCTACAGAATAAGCTACCCCACAAATTCAAAGATCCAGGGAGTTTTACAATTCCTTGCTTAATTGGTAGTTTAGATATAAGTCATGCATTAGCTTATTTAGGGGCTAGTATTAATGTCATGCCTTACAAAATGTTTAAGCAACTAGGTCTTGGGAAACCTAAACAAACTAGGATGAGCATTCAATTGGCAGATAAAACTATAAGATTCCCTAGGGGTATTATTGAAGATGTACTCGTGAAAGTAGATAAGTTCATATTCCCCGTTGATTTCATTGTTCTAGACATAAAGGAGGATAATAACACCCTTTTGATTTTAAGGAGGCCCTTTTTAGCAACTGCTAAAACAATTATTGATGTTGGCACAGGTGAGCTCACGCTTCGCGTAGGAGACGACACGATCACCTTTCAAGCTCGTAATTCTGGCATCACATCGAACATTGAAGGTAATAGTCCACACCAATCTACTAAAACTGACAATATGACTTTGCAAAAAATGAGCTTCAAAGAGGCTCATGAGCCGTGTTCCAGAAATGATAAAGTACACATTCATGAAGAACGAAGGCTATGGATAGAGGAGCTAGACAAATGGCGAGTACACAAACTGAAAACACATGATAAACCAAAACTATGCCAAAACAAGGCCGATACCTCTCCAAATCAACTTAAGGTTGGCGATAAAGTCTTACTAGATGCCGCAGATCCTCACATTGTCACTACCACACCGAATGAGGAAATCCGTCTTACGGTACTTAGCATTTTTCCATTCAGTACGGTGGAGGTGAGTCACCCCAAGTTTGGCACTTTTAAGGTAAACAACACCCAATTAAAACCCTATTTTGATGAGATTGATAGCAGGATTGAGGAGTATAAACTCCTCAAACCACCCTGACCATTCACTAGAGAGGTAAGTCGAGCTTAGACTATAAATAAGCGCTTTTCAGGAGGCAACCCGAGTATTAACATATTTTGATTTCTTTATTTTTAAATTCTAACACTTTAAATCATAAATTTTATCTTTGAATTGCAAAGTTTTTCATCACACACTGCCAGGAATACGGGCATGCCTAAAGTCGTGGCCAAACAGGGGAAGAGACACGACCGTGCGATACGACCGTATGGAAGCAGGACATGATTTCCCAAAAACATGGGATGCAATAAATCCCCATGGCCGTGCGACATGGCCCTGGGTGAACTTGATAAGTGAACACGAGCGTGGGAATAGAAAAACACAAGTGTGCCAGGGGCAAGGCTCGATTATGTTTCTTCGACACGAGCGTGAGACACGCCTGTGCCGTTAAGCCATTGACAACAATACACGGGCATGATACCCTAACACACAGGCATGGGAGAAGCGAACAAATCTAGGCACGACCATGCGACATGGCCGTGTGGCACACACGCCTAAGACACACGGGCATAGGATAGTAGCCGGGCACGACCTAAACCATAAAATTCAAAAAACACGTGCTCACCTTCAGAGTACACGAGCGTGGCCATAAGCCGTATGGCCCTTCCCTATATAAGCAAACCACTATTCATCTTCTTCCCCATTTCAAAACCCTAGCCGAAATCTCTCCTTCTCCACCCCTTAATCCCTATTCTGGCCACCATTCCCTAGATTCTCATTTCCCCAACCCCCAAACCATCCTAAAATCCACTCCCCCTACTTTAATCATCACTTTCCCATCTTTTTTTCCCTCTATTTTCCCTCCACACGGCTGTACCCCCAGGCAACACGACCGTGCTCACCGCCAACACGCTCGTGCGCCACCTTACAGCAGCTTTTGGTTCACTTTCTCACCCTTGTTTTTCCAATCTGTGTTGCTACATTGGTATTCTTTATGTCTTACACAGATATTGTTACTGTTACCAATTTGTTCTGAATAATTTAGGAATTTGCTTTAGTATTTTCTATATTTGAACTGTTTTTAGGATTCTTGCTTAACTGCTGATGCATCTTTGATTCCAGTAAATGTTTCTGAATAGTCATATAAATTTTTCACCTCTCGCTTGATATCGTTAAATGTTAACACATCTTGGAACTACTGTCATAAGATTATATCAATGCTTATATATTTTCAGATACATTATGTCATCATCGAGAGGCACAAAGGCTGCGGTCCCATCCTCAAAAAGACGTAGGGGACTGGGTTCTTCCTCGGTACATGCTACAGCCGAAGTTCGGCACCTGTTCATTGAGTTTCCGCAAGTTTTGCAGGAGCTATTTCAGATACTACGCGCGTGACCCCTCACTACAGGTCATTACATCGATTGAGCTGTCGTGGAGCAAGTCTAGCTAGCTGATGCCATCCGCGCCCTCCTATCCACAGACCCATGGAAACGGTTCTTCGTTATTACCAAACCCACTTATTTAGAACTAACTTTAGAATTATGCTCTACTTTTCATCTACATGTAGTGATGACGAACAATGATGACCCCGGCACCATTCAATTTCGATTAGGCAGTCTAGTTCACGCGATGAGTGTCTCAGAGTTTGGAGTCACTCTGGGACTTTACACCGATGAGTTTATGGAGGAGGAGGACATGAATACACTACCACACAATATCCATATTTCTCCCTCCTTGTGCTGGAAGGCTTTGGCACCACTCTCTTCCACTTACGACCCCAGCCACTTGAAGGCCTCAGCTCTCGCCCTTTCCCTACGCTATCTCAATGCTATATTGGCACACACCTTAACCGGAAGGAGAGGTAGCACCGGCGTCGTCAACATCCACGACTCCTAATATTTATGGTGCATGGCGAATGCACACGTGACTGACTTGGCATACTTCATCGCTTTTGCCATTCGTCATCAGACTGAGCGACATCGGAAGGGAGTAATATCTATCAGCCCCTACGTGACGCGCCTCGCCAGACACTTCGGCCTCCTCAACACCGTGGCCCAGTCATCAGCGCTTACACTGATAGGTCAGATATCCCCACAAGGTATCACAACTATGTTACACATGAAGATGATCTAGCGCCAACGTGGGACCGATCCTCCTCAGTACCGTCTCAGTCATGCCATTGACAAGGAGAATCTTAAGGACGTTCCTGATGATGTCCCCCCACAGAACGAGGAGCCTTCTACCACGCCACTTAGGGAGCGACCAGTTCACGCGGCTGCTTCATTAGCACACCTTTCCGACCGACTCGCTCACTTCGAACAGTATTGCACTACATAGTTCGAGATGATTCAGTAGCGAGATCGGCAACGTGATAGACAGATGGACGACATACAAGCCATAATGCAGCAGCTGTGCCAGCACTTTCACATCGCCACTCCAGCGCCACCACCTGAGGGCCCCACTAACGAGGACCATTGAATCCTCCTATCTTTTTTATTTTTATTTTTATTTTTATTTTTATTTTCATTTCAATTTTATTATTTTCTTTTGAAAGACATATCTATATTAGTAAATTTTACTTTCTTCATTTTTCTGGTATTTCTAACAAGTAATCCCACTACGCTCTCTTCTACACCCACTCTTAATAAAGCTCTTCATGATTCTACAGACTTTCAAGCAAAGCAGCTAGGAATATCTTACGAAATGAGGAAATAAATAGGGAATAATACCTCACGAGTGTCATGTTCAACGACCTAATTTCTTCATCCAGCAACGAACAGTGGCATCTACCACTTTCCCCAAACACTCCAGCTTCAGAATCGAGCTCTGCATTCATATAACAGGGAGTTTCACCTCTTTCCCTCTTATGATTTTTTTATTTTATAATACCTATTTTGTACATTGAGGGCAAAGTACATCTTAAGTGTGGGGAGTATTTATTAATGACTGCCTTGTTCTCTTGAAAAGCTTTCATATCGTATTTAGGATAAATTTTGATTGGTTTATGATTTTGATTGATATATCTTGAATTAAAACATAGGGATTTATTCATTGATTGTTTAAACTTTAAGACATTAGAAAATCAAGCATGATAAGTTGATTTTTAAGAATTTAAAATTATAGGGTGTTTTCCCCAAGTCTAGGTATTACTTTGAATTGGAATTCACGAGTCTAAACATCAAAAGCCATAATTTTTGTGAGATTTTTGAGCCTTTTGAGCATCTATTCATCGTTTCATGCTCACTTTTATTATTGCTTTGAGTGCGTCAGTATTGAACTGTTATTTTAGAACTTGCTTGATTATGCATCTCGAGACCATACCATTTGATTTGATATATCAAAATGATTAAGGCACTTAGGATTAACCCACTCATGCCATGAAAAGCATACCTCCACAATTAACCCCTAGTAAACCCCCATTGAGCCTAACAAGCCATTCCTTGTATTAACCTCAATATTAACCTTTAACCCATTATTGTTGAAATCCCCTAAATTAATCCCTATTTTTTTCAAGATTTGAGTTGAATGGACTGGCTAGCTATGTTTTGTTCTTAATACTTAGTCTATATTATTTAACTTGTTTAAAAAAAAAACTATGTATGCATATCTATAATTTCATATTATGAGAGAAGCTTTGTTGTACGCAAGTGAAGATTAACTCTTTTTCTAGTTAGGCAACTTTTCAATTCAATCTTGATTCTAACCTTTTCTTTCAGCTTGTGACTGCACCCCCTAACCAAGTCTCATTACAACCCTCTTTTGATTGATGTATCATCTTAAATTATAGTGGTGGAGATTTGATTTTCAGCAAGCCTATGGTAATAACTTTTCATTATTAACTATTGAGTGTTTCATTTATTGGCCTTGAACACCTCGAGTGATTTGAGTGAATCTTCAGTGAGGATGTGAAACTCTGTGATGTTCTGAATCAAAGGTAATTACTTAGATGCGGAAAGACACCTATGTTTGCATGATTAAATACTCAACTTGGAATGATTGAAACTTTTATGTTCTTTTAGTTAAATTCTCAATGTATGATTACCTATGGATTAATTTGAGATATTATTGATAGAAATTATAAGTTGAGAAGAATTTATTTTGATTATGAGTGGAGGATTTTGCTTGAGGACAAGCAAATGCTTAAGTGTGGGGTTATTTGATAAACTATAAATTATACATATTTTTCCCCATGTTTAACGCATTTTATGGATGATTTTCCATTAGAATTGCTGAATTTGATGCTCCTAATGCTTTAATTTCATGTTTTACACTTAGGAGAGCATAGGAGAGTGAAAGGAATGAGAAACGGGCCAAAAACAGAGAAAATCAAAGTACGAAATCAACACAGCCTGAACCTCTTTACACGGGAAGACCACATGGCCGTGTCAATCTGGTGGAATTGGAGCACGACTCACACGGGTATAGCACACGGTCGTACCATTCTAACAGGCTCGAACATGGCCTGAAGTAATCGCACACGGGCGTGTCCCTGCAGAGCCCAAGTTAAGTCCAATTCAGAAAAGGCCACTTTTGAGGACTTCTAGGCATTCCAAAGCCTATAAATACACCCGAGAAGAGGAGAAAAGGGAGACAAAGAAAGGGAAGTAAGGAATTACTCCAAGGAAGCTGATTGATCCATCTCAGAAGCCGAATTCATCATCAAGAATGAAGATCTCTCCTCAATTTCCCTTCAAGAATTTTGGGTTTTCTTTATGTTTTGTATTCTTTATTCTTCTGAGATGTTTTCTTATTTAGTTATGAACTAAACCCCTAAATACCTAAGGGGAATGAAACCTAAGACGAATCTTGTTATTATTTTCTAAATCATATGATAAATATTTAACTTGTTCTTAATTATGTGTTCTTAATTCTTGTTTTGATATCCCATGTGACATCCCTAAATTGACCCTAGTCAGAAAGTGGTTTCGGGACCACTAAACCGAGTCATAATAATAATTAACCATCATAATTGATGCTCATTATATGCATATATGCATGTGTGAAAATTTCATGTTTGGATTTTGTTAATTGTAAGTGAATTTTTATCAAATAGGACTTATGTGAGAAAATTTAGAAATGTGCTAGGCAAATGTAAGGTGGCCTATTAATACATGTGGGAAAGTGTTGTCCTTGCATGTCAAATTAGCCAAAATGAAGCATGATGGCGGCCATGCTATGAGTGGAAACATGTTGCCAACATGTTTAGTTAGTGGATTATGTAGAAAGAATAAAGAAATGAAAAAAAAGAAAGAGAATATGAAGAAAACAAAGAAAAGGAAAAAAAAGTGTTCATTCTCTCATTTTCTCCTTGCTTGGCGAATGTACTAAGAAGAAACGGGGAAGCTTGAGAAAATTAGCCATGGGAGTTTGCTAGACTAAGGTATGTTGATGTTATCCATGAGATTCATGCATGTTTTTAGTTGATAGTTTGAGTTCCACCTAACCCATGGTCTAAACCTTTACCATGAAATGGGGATGATATTCGACCATGGGTGTTGTCTTCTTGGTATCATTGATGTTTGATGTTTGATGTTGTGGTGGTGAGGCATGAAGATGAGTTAAGTTTCGCTAAGGTGGGTTTGTGTGGATGTCATTTGCATGCTAAGTGTCAAGCTTTGTAATGATATATGTGTATGGTGTCTTTGATGTTGTGAATGGAAGTAGAAGAAAAGTAAAAGAAATTTATGTAGAAATGTGATGTATGTGGATTCATAGGATGTTACAAATAGGTGTGAAGCTATGCTAGAAGAGAAAAGAAATTCGCCAAGTGTTCATGGGAGGAAAACTAAGTGTTTGAAAGAATAAAAAATGATGCCATAATTGATAGTATAGGTATTCGCCATTTAATCAAGTGTGTAGGTGATGTTAGATCAATTTTAGCACATTCGGCTATAGATAGGCATGTTGATAATCTCATTTAGACAATTAGACATAAAAGGGTGGTAATGAGGTTGAAAATTGTTGAATGGCTAGTTGGGTAATGAATGAAGCATTCGCCATATGGGGTAAAATGGGTCATATGCTCATGAGATAAAATTTTGTGAATTGATGTATTAATGATGATAGTATAGTTGATGTCATGTATATATGTATAAATATTTGGCAAGACGGTTAAACTAGTTAATTTATTGACTAAGCTCAAGAAGCTCGAGGTGGAGAAACAAGCAAAGGCAAAGGAAAGAACATCGAGTAGCCGAGTTGGAACCATTTTGCCCAACACAAGGTAAGTCATTAAGCACATATGTTTGATATTGCTTAAATGATTGTAAAATCTATGCAATTGTATTTAATGGGATGCTATATATATATATAAATGAAATTGTATGTGTATGGAGTGATGACAATTGTTGAACGTAAAAGAAATAGTGAAATGTGTAGAAAGTTTGCTTTCGGCACTAAGTGTCTTGGGCAATACGTGTGTACGGTGATTTAGATTGGCACTAAGTGTGCATGCTGGAAATATATGGCACTAAGTGTGCATGCTGGAAAAATACTGACCTGGGTGTGCGAGCTCAAAGGGTATGGCACTATGTGCGGGCTTAAATTGCGTGGCACTAAGTGTGCGAAATCGAGTATTAAGCACGTGTGTGCGTACTTTATATATATGGAGGGTGTGTCTCCATCGAGTTGAGTATGGACAGCGGATCGGTAAGTACCTCGAGCTCATGACGAATAGAAAATACGTTCATGCTCGGGGTTGAATTTGGTAAGCCTTAAATCTATGTGATGATTGAAATTGTATGATTGTGGTGGAAATGAGTTAGTGTGCGAAAATGCTTCAAATATCTTGTTGTGTAGAATATGAAATGTGGATGTATGACTTGGTATGAGATTGGACCAAAAGGTCCGAGGAATTATGGTATAGATTCAATATGGATGAGTACCTAGCCTCGTTTATTGTTCATGTTGTAGTAACTTTATCTGGATTGATGAATGCTTATGACTTCTGAGTTATAAACTCACTCGGTGTTTTCTTGTCACCCATTTTAGGTCTCTCGGACTCGTATTGTTTGCGTGATCGGAACCGTCGTTGAAGTCATCACACCGGCTGAAATCTTTTGGTATTGTCTTCGTTGTTGAAGAACATTTGGCATGTATAGGCTATTATATTTTGTTGAACTGTGGATTGTAAACTTTAAGCCATGTGAAAATGGCCTATGTGGTCGCCGAGTGGGATGCTAGAACCTATAGCCACGAGTCTTAGAAACTTTAATTTTGATAAGGTGGCCATAATTTGTGTCATGTATGATGGATGATTAAGGCCAAGGAAAGATTCATGAAATTGGCATAGTCTACTGCAGTAACTGTTACGGACAGCAGCAGTGAGATGAGATTGAAAAATCACTAAAAATAGTAGAAGTAGAATTAAATAGTGAGTAAATTATGAAATTGAACCTTGATGAATCTATTTTTATATGGATGAAATGAAACGACCATATGAGCAGTATACTGAGAAATATTAAAGTTCTCGTGAGATAGGGCCAGAACGGTTTCTGGGTCCCCTGTCGCGACTTTGAAAATTTACCATAAATTATCCAGAAACAATTAGAAGTCATGCCTTATATGAATAGATTTCCCTTTGAGTCTAGTTTCATTAGAAACAAACGGCATGAGCATTAGATCTCTGAACGAGATGATATTCAAGTTGTAACGCGAAAAGGTCAGTGTAGTCGACCCCTGTAACATGGGTGACTTTAACTAATAAACTGTACCAATTGGCCCGACCAAAAATTCTAGAAATAAATCCATGGATGGATATATGAGTCTAAATTCAGGAAAAATTTACGGAATCAGTTTCTGAGTTTTGGAACTTGAGATATGATTTTTAAGGCGACAGTGACGCAGTTTTCCAGCCTGTCTAGAAATGCCAAATTGGTTGGTACCTTGAGAGGATTTGGCCTGTTAACCCCTCGTGTCCGACACCGGCGACGGTCACGGGTTCGGGGTGTTACATCCCAGGATACTGATTCAAGACATGCTCTTATTCAGAGGAGGAATAGACCCTTTCTAAGAGTACATTTGCCATAATTAAGCGGAGTTGATTGCGCGCCTAGAAATAGGGTGACAAGATTTTGTCAAATTAGGGTGAAACCTAATAAGGGGATCCATAGATCGAGTTAATACAACCCTAGAGTGTTAATTAGAGAAAAGTCCTGGTTATTCAAACTAGGGATTAGACGTTATTAGTCTTGAATAGGGATAATAACATAACTTAGGGATCTCTATAGAACGAGTTGAATGAATAAATTGTCCGGTTTGGAGCCAAAATAACAAGTAAAGTCTAGGTGGATTTTTCCTTAAGTATTGTTTTAAGTCAATCGATTTTTCCCAAAAGCAATTCCCCAATTCTTTTCTCTGTGCGTTTTTAGTTTAGATAATTAGTTAATTAAAAAAAACCCCATTATTCTTAGGCTAGATAATAAAAAGACAGTCATTACTAGTACTTTTAGTTCCTTTGGGTTCGACAATCCAGTCTTGCTAAAACTATACTACTGTTCGATAGGTACACTTGCCTACATCGTGATAATAGTTAGTTCAAGAACGAGTAATTATAAATATTTAAAACCTATCACGAAATCACGCGATCAGTGTGCCATCCATACTCATGTAACCTAGGTATAAATGTTAATTTTACACAAAAATAATCAACATTTATTCTATTTTTACTCACCCTAGCCGTTCCTCCCCCTATTCTCCGCCTTGATCTTCAATTTTTTTCTTTTTTCCTCCATTGTTTTCGTCACCTACACCTAGTTTTGCTATCTCTTTCTTTTTCCTTTTGTCTCAAGATTTGTTAACATCTTCTCCACTGTCTTGCTGATATTTTTCCTCATTAAAATTAACCTCAAATCTGAAATCTTGAACTCTAAGATCGATCCCAAACATTGGCAAGAAGGTGCCATTGCTATTTTTTCTCAACTAGCTTAGGTAAGATCTCTTTTCTCTTCAATTTCTTGGCTAATCTTGTCAATTAAAAACCAAAATTTCCAGATTTGGAATTTGGGAGGTTTTAAATGTTTTTAAAAGGTATTTTTCTAAATTTTAATTATAACACCCTTTAACCCTAATCCGTTGCTGGAATAGGTTTACGAAGCATTACCAAATATTTCAGAACAAATACGAACAATCATATAATATTATAACATACACATCATGATTTAATCATAATGTCCCTTTATTGAGCCCTTGAGGCCCAATTCATGTGTTAGAAACAAATCAGAACTCAATCAAAAACTCGGAGAATTTTTCACGAAATTTCATAATTTTCCTTAAATGAAGGGCTCACACGTCCGTATAGTCAAGGGACATGCCCGTATGACCCAATTACATGCCCGTGCTTTAGGCCATGTCCTAACCCGTTGATGCATGATATTCGTGACAGGTTTTAAAAATTTATAAATGAATCGTTCTTGAGACTAACTTATTATCACGATTAAGGCAAGTGTACCTATCGAACAGTAGTATAGTTCAGCAAGATCGAATTGACGAGCCCAAAGGAACTACGAGTACTAGTATTTACTTCCTTTTTATTGTCTAGCCTAAAAATCAAGAGGTTTGGTTATCTAAACTAATTACTAACTAAGAATGCACAGAAAGAAAACTTGGGAAAATACTTTTGGGAAAATTCGATTGATTGAGACAATACCTAAGGACAATTCCACCTAGACTTCATTTGTTATTTGACTCTGAATCAGACGATTTATTCATTTGACTTGATTCGTGGAAATCCCTAAGTTATATTATTATCTCTCTCGAGACTAATAACGTCTAACCCTAGGTTGAATAGTTGAAATCTCTTTCTAATTAACACCTTAGAATTGCATTAACTCGATCTATGGATTCCCTTATTAGGCTTCACCCTAATCCGATAAAATCTTGTCACCCAATCTCTAGGCGTGCAATCAACTCCGCTTAATTATGACATTTTTACTCTTAGACAAGGTCTATTCCTCCTCTGAATAAGAGCGTTAACTTGAATCAATATCCTGAAATATTAAAACAAGAATTAAGAACACATAATTAAGAACAAGTCAAATATTTATCATACAATTCAGATAATAATAACAAGATCTGTCTTAGGTTTCATTCCCCTTAGGTATTTAGGGGGTTTAGTTCATGATTATAAAAGAGAACATCTCAAAAGCATAAAGATAACAAAACATAAGAAAACCCAAAACTCTTGAAGGTACTTGAAGGGAGATCTTCAGTCTTGATGGTGAATCCGGCTTCTGAGATGGATCAATCGGCTTTCCTTGAGTAATTCCTTGCTTCCTACTCTGCGTCCCCCCTTCTCCTCCTCCTCTAGGGTGTTTTTATAGGCTTTAGGATGCTTAGAAGCCCTCAAAAGTGCCCTTTTCCGAATTGGACTAAACTTAGGCTCAGCAGGGACAAGCCCGTGTGTGATTACTTAAGCCCGTGGTTAAGGCTGTTAAATAGGCACGGGCGTGTAATCTACCTGTGTAAGTCGTGCTTCGATCTTACCAATTTGACACGGCTTTGTAGTCAATTCATGTGAAGAGGTTCAGGCCGTGCTAGAGCCTGTTGAACCTACACGGGCGTGTGGTATACCCGTGTGGTGAACTCTAGGCCGTGTTGATTTTCCATGTTGGCCCATTTTCTCTGTTTCTGGCCTGTTTCTCAGTCCTTTTACTCTCCTATGCTCACCTAAGTATAAAACATGAAATTAAAGGATTAGGAGCATCAAATTCCCCAAATTTAAAGAGAAATCATCCATAACATGTGTTAAGCATGGGGTAAAGATATGTATAAATTACGGTTTATCACCCATGTAACTCCCAGACTTACCTCACACGACCAAACCACATGCCCGTGTGCTAGGCCGTGTGCTTCACACAGCTGAGACACATGCCTGTGTCTCTACCCATATGGTAATACTTGAGCATTCTGTTTTAAATTTTAAGATGCAGGAGACACACGACCTAATCACACGCCTACGTGTAAGCTGTGTGTCTCACATGGTTTGGTCACACACCTGTGTGCCAAGCCATGTGGAGTCAAAATGAGCATTTTTCATCATGTTTTACCAACCCTGCAAACTTAAACCACAAGCAATTCAGCAACCAATTTTTCAACCGAACTAAGACACAATCACATACATCCAAATCATGCTAAATAATCAACCTATTCATTCATAAATACTTCACATATATTATCCAAATCAATCTAATAGTATACTATTTAAACCAATTCTATTTTCACACTAATTCAAACCAAAACATACCATTTGATAATATTAAAACATAACAAGTAAATCCATATGTATTCAACAATTTCATATCATAACATCATTTACAATCATTTTCCAATATGACTTACACAAAAAAACCTAGGTACATGTCATATACCAAAAAGAAAAGTACTTCACCACAATGAGTTCGAGATCAACCTTGGACGCTGATTCAACATTCGAACTTTAACCTAACCTGTGCACGGAAACAAACCGTACGCTAAGTATAAACTCAGTGGTATTTCTACAATCTGAATACTTAATAAACAAGACTTTATGATATTATATGTTTAAATTCACATAACGAAAATTATTCAACTAATAATCAATTTCATAAACAATCATTTATAACATTTTCAATACCCATCTCTTACTACTTCAATCTCATAATTACTATTCAATAGCATTTCTCAATGGAATACACATTTCATCTCACTATATCAATAACCATTTCATGAACTCATAATTCATGCATTTCATGTACATATTTCAATTCACTTTCTCATTTCAAATCACATATAATATCATCCAATATCAATCATAATGTCATTTCATTTAATTACCCCTATTAATAAAACTCGAACTTTGACGGATACATGGATCCAACCAAAACACACCAGTATGGCACCTGGTGCCTCATTGGATAATTAGAAGTAATAGATTGACACCCAGTGTCTCATTAGCCATACCGAAGTAAATTGGTATCAAGTACCTCATCGAATTTTTTTGAAGTAATAATATGACACCTAGTGTCTCATCGACTCAAAGTCGAAGTATTTCTGAACACTTCCAATCCTATGGCATGCCAACTATATCCGACTCA
Source organism: Gossypium arboreum (assembly GCF_025698485.1). Lineage (NCBI taxonomy): Eukaryota > Viridiplantae > Streptophyta > Magnoliopsida > Malvales > Malvaceae > Gossypium > Gossypium arboreum. The sequence continues at coordinate 38,345,463 of NC_069074.1, read as the reverse complement.
GCCCGATACAGTTAATAGGGTTTCAATTTCAATTTCTCAATTTTCAATCAATACACATTTCAATTCAAATAATTACATATATTCATAATTCAATTCAATTCAACTCAATTCAATTTAATTTAATTCAATTCAATACCATAATACTCACCTCAATTTCACTTACATAAATATAATAATAAATACAACAATTAATAATTAGCTTCGGATTATAGAAATACAAACCGTAATTTCCAAATCACTCTTCGTCGACTTTCTCTTTTCCTTTCTTATCCGAGGTCTCCAGCACAACGTTAGCTACGAAAATCGAAACAATTAAAATTTATCAGTACACACAATTTCACATTGAATATTTAAATTATACTCGACTTTTATTTAAATTCCAATTTAGACCTTAATTTAAACTAACTCTTTTTCTTACAAAACTAATTTCATATTTCATTCAATTTCCACTTTAATCTAATTTCAACTCTCTACTTTCACCATAAAACCTTAGTTTCAAAATTCTCTCAATTTAGTCCTTATTTCTCAAAACTAATGATTTATTTTACAATTCAATCCTTTTCTCAATTCTAACTTAATTCTATCAATTTAACCTCTAATTCTTCAATTTATTCAACATGAGCAACATCTAGAAATTCACTAATTTTCAAATTTTCAACTTAAATCAAGTAGCATTTTATTCTAGGATTCCAAAAACATAAAATTCTGAAGAAAAAGAGGCTAAATTGACTTACCAATTAACTTTTGAACTTGAAACCCTAAATTTCCCTTTTTTTTCTTTTCTTTCCCTTTTTCCCCTATTTCATTTGCTATTTTGTTTCTTTTTCATTCTTTTTGTTTTGTTTCTTTTATTTTATGTTATTATATTATTTTATTATATTTTATAATTATTATTACTTAAATAATAAGTAAATACATATATGTATTGCAAATGTATGTATATATTTATCACACATATATTTTACAATTACCATACAATTGTATTTACTTTTTACTATACAAGTGTTTCATATGGTTTATTCACTAATTTAGTCCCTTCACTTTTCTTTTAATCTATAATTAAACTTCCACACTTTATTCAATTTAATCCTTATACCTAATTAACCTTAATTCAAACTAATTCACCTAACCAAAACCTAATTAACCACACAACTAACTTCGTAAATATTTTTAATAATTATTTACGAATCTATTTTATTAAAACAGTGACCTGAAAATACACTTTTCTGATACCCGTAACTTTTGGGTCGTTACATTAATGAGGTCTCAAACCATTTTAAAATTCAGCCCTAATTTTGGCCACCATGGGTGGTGGAGCGTACATATATGTGTAGAATAAGGGGCTGTTTTATTTCTTGAATGTTGCCCATTAAATTCTAGCCATAATTTGAGTTCATGAACCCTACTAATCATCTATTAAACCCATTTCAATTAGGGGAAAATGTTCTAGATCGTTTGGGCATTCAAATTTCACAAATCGAGAAGCATAAGTGTAATTAAGCATAAAATTAATTGTTGTTTTGACATAATTGTAGGGTAAAGGTTATGGATTGATTAAATGAAGGAACTTAATCATTATTATCTACTGATATTATAGTATATTATTGAATTAGGTGCTGACCCAAATGCCCTGAATCAACTGTAAAGCTGAAGAACGATCGTACGTACGGTTCACATCGATACAGGGTAATGAATTAAACTAGTTGAATTCATAAAATAGTTATTAATTTGACGATTGGTTTGAACCCGTAAGTGGGTAATTGGGAGTTGGTTAAAGGGTAAATTGATTGAATTTATACTGAATTTTGGTTTAGGATCGTATAAAGGATTATTAAGGAAAATTGGAAGGTTCATTAGGGTGCTGCGAGAAAGTGAAAAATAAGGTGCGAGTCCTAAACTCAAAAACTTAATTAAAAATGATAATTTTTTTATATACTTTATGATTTAGATTGTTGATTGGATTGGCTTAATAGCCAAATAATTAATTTTGTAAGTGGTCGAACCAGGTATGTTTTGAGCCCTAAAAGATTGATATGTTAACAAAGTTGCTAGTTTGACTGTGTGACTGTGCATGTAACAGCCCATTTTTAGTCAAGTTAGAACAGTGGTTTTGGGACCACAAATCTCAGGTCAAAATATTTATTTTATTATTATTTTGAGGTCTACAACATGATAGTATGATTGATTGAAAATTTCGTTAAGAAATTTTATTGTTTGAATGCTCAATTTGACAAAAAAGACTAAATCGCATAAAGTGTAAAACTTGAGTTCTAATAGCTAAAGGTTTCTAATAGCCATGGAACCTTAAATTAGAGGTCCTTATGTTGTAATTAGACCATTAATAGTATGATTGGACATATATGGACATATTATTAATTGTTTTAAAGGCTGTTTATTAAGGTTAAAATTGTAATTTAAATAATAAACATAGTAAAATAATAAAAGCAAAAGTGTTGTCTTCCTAATATCATCCATCCACCAAAATTTTAAGCTTAGAAACCTCCATGGAAGCTAGTTAAATTTGACAAAGAAAAACTTGGTGCATGGTGAATATTTTTCAATTTATTTTTAATAATTTATAAGTTTTTAAGATCATTGTAACTTAATCTAGCTAGCCCAAGGACTAATTTGCAAATATGTTAAAAGTCTAGGATTTTACCATTGATGAATATGTGTGTACTTTGATGTTTGATGATAGAAAATGAATGGTTGTTGTTAGATAAACAACATTTGTTAAGTGATTTTTGATAAAACTATCAATTAGGGATTAAATTGAGATATATGAAAATTATATGGTAAATGTGTGAAATAATTGGAATATAGGGCTTACTAGGGACTTAATTGATATTCGTCTAGCATGGGTATAAATTGAATTGCATGAATTTGCATTTTTATGAGTTAAAAACTAATTTGTAAATATGTTAAAATATTAGGGGCAAAAGTGTAATTTTGTCGTAATGTGATTTTTGGGCTAAATTGAATAGAATTATAATTAGATAAGTTAAATTTCTTATTATATAGATCAAGAAAATGAGAGTTTGGATCTAGATCAGGGGAAAAACAAAGTGTTGGATTAGTTGATCCATTTCGTTGTTTTTGTGAAACGAGGTAAGTTCATATGTTAATAAACATTAATATAATTGTGTTTTAAATGCTTTATTATTGAAATAATTATGAGTACAACCTTACGGATATATTCAAAAAAGATTCAGCAATGAGAAATCCCGGTTGAACTTTAAGAGTAGATTAGGATACGAATAACATGTCATTAGGGGTAATGTGTTTTAGGTGTTGGTTTGTACATCCTACCGGTGGCTGAGTTATCCAGCATGTGTTGCAGATTCTCGTCAACTTGTGTGAGCAGCACTATGTAGTTACGTCTTCACAGTTAGCTTGTGTGAGCAGACCCATTGATAGCTCAAGAGTGAGCATTATGTGAGATATAAGGTTGAGATAGCTTCGACTATGTATTGGCACTTAGGGTGTGAAATTCCCGAGTATCTGATATTATTCCAAATGGTTCAACAACTATATCAAGGATATGGATAAGTATGTGATTGATGCAAGTTGATATAGGTATGTACATGAACCGTACAAGTATTGAATCAAAGAAACTTATGAATTTCATTTCTAACCTTGTGAATGAATACATGATAGGTTTGTGGATCAATATAAGTTATATTATGATATGTTTAATTTCTTGAATTGTGTATATATGGTAAGTTGAGTTTATTACTAAACAAACTTACTAAGCTTTATAGCTTACTCTGTTTACTTTTCCATGTTTTATAGTGAATATTGAAGCTTGCTTGGATTTGGGAGTCTTTGGAGATCTCATCACACTATCAAGCTAGCATTTTAGTACTTTTTAACTTATTTTTTGGTTATATGACATGTATAGGAGTTTTGGTCAATATGATCTTTATGTTAGTAATGGATTTAGTCATTTGATTTGGTATTGTAATGACAAGTGTTTGGTTATGTGTATAGCCATGTGATTTGACTTATTCTGGTATATTTGGTGATGTGTATATATGTGGAAATATTATTTTATTATGTGGTTGGTATTAGCTATATGAATGCTTGTTGGTAATTGGTATTTGGAGTACCAAATGGTTGAAATTTTGAGATTGATATGCTTGTGGTTTTAGGTAATATGATGTATAATTGAAAGTGATCGTATTGATGATTTGGGAATGTGAATTTGGTATGAATTGAATGGCTTATTGTGAATACTTGTGTGTCATGTGGTTAATGGAATGGAATTAGCATGAATTAGGCTCAGTTGAGATTGGTTTGAATGCCTATTTATGCCATGTTATATGCCATTTGGTTGGAATAGGTGAATGCAATTTGGGTGAGAAAGATGGCTTGGAATATAGCTTATTTTTGTCCACACGGGTAGAGACACAGGTGTGTATTGCAACCGTGTGTGACACATGGTCAGGTGACACAACCGTGTGTCCCCTAGTCTTTATTTGGAAACCAAGTCAGTATGTTCCAAATGGCTCAACACATAGGCATGTAACTTGGCCGTCTGGTATAAGTTAGTATACCCTAAAGATTTCACACGGCCTAGCACACAAGCTGACACACCGGCTAGCCACACGGGCATGTGTGTTGGCTGTGTGACCTAAGTCAAAGAGTTACATGGGGTCAGACATGGGCTGGGACATGGCCATGCGATCTCATTTCGAATGTCCACATGGCCTGTGACACGGGCGTGTGTCCCCTGTATTTTGAAAATTTTTCTAAGTTTTCCAAAAATTCTCCTGAGTTATCAGTTTGGTTCCAAACCACTTCTAATGTATGTTTTTAGCCTCGAGGGCTCGTATTAGGGTTTATATTATTGATTGTGATGATCTTTATTTGAAATTGGAAAATGTATGTGAAATGTATGATTATTTATGAAATAAGTACGATGATACTCTGCAACCCTATTTCGGCGACAGATACGGGTTAGAGGTGTTACATTTATTAGTGTCAGAGCTACGGTTTAGTCAATTCTAGGACTAACGTAGCGATTGAGAGTCTAGCTATACATCTTATATATAATATGTGATAGTGTGATATCTTCTAATAGTTTTAAATTGTGTTTTCATATAGTAATGGATCCCAGTCGAGCAGTGGCTGATGATATTGAGAGTAATGCGCCAGCCTCCATTCACGGAGTAGCGCAATCTGAGTCAAGACCTGTACTAGGTAATCATGGAGGAAAGTCCAAGAAAGCCTTTTTCCAAATGATGAACGAATGGTTCACTGAGTTTGTCTGAACTAATCCAGCTGGTTAGCAACCTCCACCTCCACCTTTACCTATTCCTCAACTGACCCCCGTAGCTTCTCAAAGTTTGGAACCTTTATGCTTAAGTAAGCCACCTGTTGATAAAATTTGCAAATATAGGGCTGAAGAGTTTAGAGGTACAGTTGATTGCAATTCAGAGAGAGCCGAGTTTTGGCTTGAGAATACAATTCGGGTATTTGATGAATTGTCTTGTATGCCAGCTGAATGTGTTAAATGTGTTGTATCACTTCTAAAAGATACTACATATCAGTGGTGGAACACTTTGATATCAGTGGTGTCGAGAGAAAAAGTCATGTGTGAATTCTTTCAAACTGAGTTCAGAAAGAAATATATAAGCCAGCGGTTCATCGACCAAAAGTGCAAAGAATTTCTAAAACTAAAACAAGGTCGAATGTTTGTAACTGAGTACGAGAGAGAATTTGTAAGACTCAGTAAATATGCTCGATAATGTGTCTCCACTGAGGCAATTATGTGTAAGCGATTCAAAGACGGGTTGAACGAAGACATTAGACTTCTAGTCAGGATTCTAGAATTGAAAGAATTTGTTGTGTTAGTCGACAGAGTTTGCACAATTGAGGAACTTGGCAAAGAAAAGAGAAAAGCTAATTTTGAGGCTAGAGATTCGATAAAGAGATTGATGAATAAACCCTATCACTCTTCGTCAAAGAAATCACTGGATTCATATACTCGTTCGAGTGCTTCAATAGGGTACTCTAATAGAGTTTGTGGAAAGCAATACACGAGTCCTAAAGCTCAAGGCACTTCAGTATCAAGCGCTGGTAGTGTTAGAACCAAGAGACTCAAGTGTCAATAGTGTGGAAGACAGCATTTTGGAGACTGCTGGATGAATAACAAAGCTTGTTTCAAATGTGGCTCACAAGATCACTTTATTCGAGATTGTCCTGAGCTAACCGAGAAAGACAAATTTTAGAATGCAAGACTGAGTAACACAGCTACTAGAAGGAGACCTCCTAGAAATACGGGAAATGTGACTAGTAGTAAAGGTGCGAAAAAAGAATCTACTGTAAGACCTGAGGCTCGAGCACCAACTAGAGCTTATGATATTCGCGCTCGTGAATATGCATTATCACCAGATGTTATCACCGGTACATTTTCTCTCTATAACATTAATATAATTGCCTTGATTGATCCTGGATCGACTCATTCATATGTTTGTATGAATTTAGTGTCTAGTAACAGTTTACCTATTGAGTCTACCAAATTTGTGATGAAAGTATCGAACCCCTTAGGCAAGTATGTCTTAGTTGATAAAGTTTGCTAGAATTGTCCTTTATAATTCAGGGTTACTCTTTTTTGGAAAATTTGATACTTTTATCATTTGATGAATTCAATGAAATTTTGGGTATGGATTGATTGACTCTACATGATGCTGTTGTGAATTGTAGATGAAAGAATATTGAATTTAAATATCAGAATATTGAAATTCTTTTTATTAAATCCGATGATTCTAGTGGATTTCCTGTTGTGATATCGTCAATGTTAGCTCAGAAATATGTGAGAAAAGGTTGTGATGCTTACCTTGCGTATATGCTAGACACAAAAGTGTCTGAATCGAAGATTGAATCAGTGCTAGTGGTTTGTGAGTATCCAAATGTGTTTCCAAAAGAGTTACCTAGGTTGCCACCGGTCAGAGAAGTTGAGTCTGCTATTGAATTAGTACCGGTAACATCTCCGATATTGATAGCTCTGTACAAAATGGCTCCAACAGAATTGAAAGAATTGAAAGCTTAGTTGCAAGAGTTAACCAATAGAGGTTTCGCATGACCTAGTTTTTTACCCTGGGGCGCACCAGTTCTGTTCATAAAGAAGAAAGATGGATCGATGAGACTGTATATTGACTATCGTCAACTCAATAGGTTACGATTAAGAATAAGTATCATTTTCCAAGAATTGATGATTTATTTGATCAGTTGAAAGGAGCAACTGTATTTTTGAAAATTGATTTGAGATCTGGCTATTATCAGTTGAGAGTTAAAGATTCAGATGTGCCAAAAACTGCATTCAGAACAAGGTACATACATTATAAATTTCTTGTTATGTCATTCGGATTAAGTAATGCTCCTGCAATTTTTATAGATTTGATAAATCGAATCTTTAGACCGTATTTGGACAGATTTGTTTTTGTATTCATTAACGAGATTCTGATCTGTTCCTGAAATGAATCTGAGTATGCTAAACATTTTAGGAATGTGTTACAAACATTGAGAGATAAGCAACTGTTTGCTAAATTTAACTAAAGCGAGTTTTGGCTCCGAGTTGATCCGAGTATTATTTCAGCAGTTGTTGACTGGAAACCACCAAGAAACGTGTCCAAAGTCAAAAGTTTTCTAGGATTAACTGGCTACTATCGGTGTTTTGTAAAAGGGTTCTCGATGATTGCTACACCGATAACTCGATTGTTACAGAAAGATGTGAAGTTTGAGTGGTCCGAGAAATGCCAACAGAGTTTTGAATAGTTGAAAGCACTATTAACTGAAACACTAGTTTTAGTTCAACCTGAGTCAGACAAAGAGTTTGTAACTTTCAGTGACGCATCATTGAACGGTTTGGGATGTGTTTTGATGCAAGAAGGCAAAGTGATAACTTATGCTTCCAAACAGTTGAAGCCGTATGAAAAGAATTATCCGACGCATGATTTAGAGTTGGCTGTTATTGTTTTCGCATTGAAAATTTGGCGATATTTGGTGAGAAGTGTCATATTTTTACTGATCACAAGAGCTTGACGTATTTACTGTCTCAGAAATATTTGAATTTACGATAACGAAAATGACTCGAGTTGTTGAAAAACTATGAATTAGTGATTGATTATCATCTAAGGAAAGCGAATGTAGTTGTGGATGCTTTGAGTAGAAATCTTTATTTGCTTTGCGAGCAATGAACACATAATTAACTTTGTTTAATGATGGTTCGATTTTAGCTGAGTTAAAAGCTAAATTGTTATTTCTTCAGCAAATTTACAAGGCTTAGAAGTGTGATAATGAATTGCAAGCTAAAAGAGTACAGTGTGAGCCGATTACTGATTCAGACTATCAGATCGGATCAGATGATTGTTTACTGTTTCGAGGTAGAATTTGTGTACCGTGAAACTCTGAGCTTATTCAGAAAATTCTACACGAAGCATACAATAGTTGTTTAAATGTTCATCCGAGGAGTATTAAGATGAATAATTATTTGAAACAATTGTACTACTGGTCGAGCATGAAATAAGACATTTCAGAATTTGTATCAAAGCCAAACATCAAGTGCCTTCGGGACTATTACAGTCGGTGATGATACCTGGATGGAAATGGATAAAGTTACGATGGATTTAGTATCGGGATTATCCCTATCTCCTAAAAAGAAAGATGCTAACTAGATTGTTATTGATCATTTGACGAAATCGACACATTTCATTCTGGTACGTACAAACTTTTTGCTTGATAGGTTAGCTGAATTGTACAACTCTGAGATTTTCAGATTGCACGGGATGACAGTTTCTATTATTTCAGATAGAGATCCGAGGTTTACGTTGTGACCTTAGAAGAATTTGCAAGAAGCTTTGGGTACATGGTTGAACTTTAATATTGCTTTTCATCCTTAAACAAATGGTCAATCCAAGAGAATTATATAGATTTTCAAAGATATGTTTTGTTGTTGTGTTCTAGAATTTGAAAGCTACTAGGAAAAATATTTATCTTTGGTTGAATTCGCGTATAACAATAGTTTTCAATCGAGTATAAACATGGCACTGTATGATGCATTATATGGTCATAAATGATGAACTCTACTATAAACATGGCACTGTATGAAGCATTGTATGGTCATAAATGATGAACTCTATTATACTAGACCAAGCTTAGTAAGAAAGAGATACACGGGGTAACTGAAGAGAAAGTAAAAGTAATTCGCGACACTTTGAAAGCAACTCAGATCGACAGAAATCATATGTGGATTTGAAACGTAAAGATATCAAATTCCAAATCGATGACAGAGTATTTTTTAAAGTATCTCCGTGGAAGAAGATTCTTTGTTTTGGTCGTAAAGGAAAATTGAGTCCGCGATTTATCGGGCCATATGAGATTATTAAAAGAATAGGACTAGTAGCATATCGACTAGCTTTACCGTCAGAGTTAGAAAAGATTCACAATGTATTTCATGTGTCGATATTCACAATGTATTTCATGTGTCAATGTTACGATGGTATCGATCAGATCCATCACATATCATTTTTCTGGCAAAGATTGAAATTCAGTTTGATATGTCGAATAGTGAAAAACCGATCAAAATTTTAGCTCGAGAGATTAAAGAGTTGAGAAATAAAAGCATAGCTTTAGAAAAATTTCTATCGAAACGTCATGGTGTTGAAGAGACTATGTGGGAACCCAAGGAAGCTATGAGAAAACAGTACCCTAACCTATTTTCTGGTAAAATTTTCGGGGACGAAAATTCCTAGGGGGAGAGTTGTAACAGCCCGTTTTTAGTCAAATCAGAATAGTAGTTTTGGGACCACAAACTCAAGATTCAAATATTTATTTTATTATTATTTTAAGGTCTACAACATGATAGTATGATTGTATGAAAATTTTATTAAGAAATTTTATTGTTTGAATGCTCAATTTGATAAAAAGGACTAAATCATGTAAAGTGTAAAACTTGAGTTCTAATAGCTAAAGGTGTCTAATAGCTATGGAACCTTAAAGTAGATGTCCTTATGTTGTAATTAGACCATTAATAGTATGAGCGGACATATATGGACACATTATTAAGTGTTTTAAAGGTTATTTATTAAGGTTAAAATTGTAATTTAAATAATAAACATAGTAAAATAATAAAAATAAAAGTGTTGTCTTCCTAATATCATCTGTCCACTGAAATTGTAAGCTTAAAAACCTCCATGGAAGCTAGTTAAATTCGGCTAAGCAAAACTTGGTGCATAGTGAGTATTTTTCAATTCATTTTTAATGGTTTCATGTTTTTGAGATAGTTGTAACTTAATCTAGCTAGCCCAAGGACTAATTTGCAAAACTGTTAAAAGTATAGGGTTTTACCATTGATGAATTTTTTGTATTTTGATGTTTGATGAGAGAAAATGAATGGTTGTTGTTAGATAAACAAAACTTGTTAAGTGATTTTTGATAAAATTGTCAATTAAGGATTAAATTGAGAAATATAAAATTTATGTGCTAAATGTGTGAAATAAGTGGAATACAGCGCTTGCTAGGGACTTAATTGATATTCAGCTAGCATGGGTATAAGTTGAACTGCATGAATTTGCATTTTAATTAGCTAAGTTCTAATTTGTAAAGATGTTGAAATATTAGGGGCAAAAGTGTAATTTTACCATAATGTGATTGTTTGGCTAAATTGAATAGAATGATAATTGAACAAGTTAAATTTGTTATTATATAAATCAAGAAAAATGAAGTTCGGATCTAGATCGGGGGAAAAAACAAATGTTGGACTAGTTGATACATTTTGTTGTTTTAGTGAAACGAGGTAAGTTTGTATGTTAATAAGCTGATAATATTCTAGAACGTCATATTTTTATGTGCTAATTATATATTTATTTTGAGTATGATGCTACTAATTTGGGCTATTTATGGTCTTTTATCTTTTAGGGACTAAATTGGAGGCAAGAGGAAATTGAAGGGTAAAAAGTGCCAATTTGAAGATATAATGGGCCAACATGCAAAGAAAGAGAGAAGCGGTGCCAAAAATGCAAACATGGAAGACCTAAGGACTACAATGCAAAAGAAGAGATTTTATAGGACAAGACTCTTTTTAATTTCAATTATATTAGGATAACTATTAAGAATTTTTATTTAGATTTAAATTTTAGGATTTATTTTCATTTATCTTTATTTATCTTTAATTATATTTATTTATTTGTATTTATCTTTTAGAATTTCATTAGGAATAGACTAGGTTTTCTAGTACTATAAATAGGGGATGGAATGGCACATATTTGACATCTTTTTTTTCCTGTAAACACTCCCTCTCCTAAAAACTTTGTCTTTTTGTTCTCTCCATATTTCCTTCAATAAAAATCCCATTTATATTATATTTATTATTTTCCCCAAAAATCATGAGCCACTAAACCAATCTAGTCGAAGGTTGTCAAAATTCCCCAAAAAGGTTCATGCAGCTTAAAACCCGCGTTTAGCCTTCTCAACAAGTATTCATTGCTTCTCTGCATTACGGGGCTGACGCTTCCGTCCATGTCCCTTAATAGGTGATCTTTTCAACTTGTGCAAGGAACGACTGCTTTGTACGTTTTGAGAAAATTACACAGTCGGTTCGTTGGCTTTCTACGTCAGAGGTTGGCAAATCCAAGAGAAAAAACGGAGTGGTATTCGCCGTTGGGAAGTGATGATCTAGCAGGAGATAGTCCCACAAAAGTGATTATTGGCTAGAGTCAGGCTCCACCAAATTTTAAGCCTAAATTCTTGGAGCTGGTGGTCGTAGGCGTCCTCTTCCACTATAACTAGCTTATCCTGCTTGAAAAGGGTCACTTAAAAGTCAAGGATTGAACCCAAGACGGAACGAGATAATCAGAGGCTAAAATTTTGCCACATAAGAAACTTTCTTTATTTTCAAACTTTTTTTATTATTTTTCCATTTTAATTTCTGCAATCTATTTAATTTCACAATTTCAATTCACTTTAAATTCTGTTTTTATTTTTTCCAGATTCTTAATTCTATTTTTTTATTTTTCAGGAACGCGGGTTTTCTTGGTCAAGAAATTGTCCATGATTTCAAGAAACGAGCATTCGTACAATCCGGTCCCTGAGGATTCAACCCTACTTCCCCTTTACTATTATTTTTACTATTATTTTTACTATTTTACAGAGAATAGGATATTTTTGGTGCTCTCAACGACACATCATAAGCATTAATATAATTGTGTTTTAAATGCTTTATTATTGAAATAATTGTGAGTACGACCTTACATATATATTCGAAAAAGATTCGGCAATGAGAAATCCCGATTGAACCTTAAGAATAGATTAGGATACGAATGACATGTCATTAGGGGTTATGTGTTTTAGGTGTTGGTTTGTACGTCCTACCGGTAACTAAGTTATCCAGCATGTGTTGTGAATTCTCGTCAACTTGTGTGAGCAACACTATGTAGTTACGTCTTCACCGTCAGCTTGTGTGAGCAGACCCGTTGATAGCTCAAGAGTGAGCATTATGTGAGATATAAGGTTGAGATAGCTTCGGCTATGTATAGGCACTTAGGGTGCAAGATTCCCGAGTACCTGATATTATTCCAAATGGTTCAACAAGTATAACAAGAATATGGCCACGTGGTATTTCGTAGGGCACACGGGCGTGTGTGTTGGCTGTGTGACCCAAGTCAAAGAGTTACACAGCGTTGAACACGGGCTGGGACATGGCCACGTGATCCCATTTCAAATGTCCATATAGCCTGTGGCACAGGCATGTCTTTGGCCCTGTATTTTGAAAAATTTTCTAAGTTTTCTAAAAATTTTCCTGAGTTATCGGTTTGGTTCTGAACAACTTCTAATGTATGTTTTTAGTCTCGAGGGCTTGTATTAGGGTTTATATTATTGATTGTGAATGATGTTTATTTGGAATTGGAAAATGTATGTGAAACGTATGATTATTTATGAAATAAGTCTGGTGATACTCCGTAACTCTATTCTGGCGACGAATGCAAGTTAGGGGTGTAACAGTGTGAATGGTATTATGATGCATGATTATGTTATTTGGTATGAGATTAATTGTATATATAACATGATTTGCAGAGACATGAGTTTATGTATGATATAATTGCATGGATAGTTTGCTATGTTATATTGGAAAGGTTGCTATACATGCACATTGGAAAATGGTAAAAGTATGTGAAATTGTGTAGTGTTGAATGATATCATATTAATGGTAATTTGATAGTTGGAACACTATTTCCATTTATTGAAAGTATGTGATTATTGAGGGCATGTTGAACATGTCAAATAAATGTGAAAAGTATTGAGATATAATTATGTATAAGTTTGTGTGACATATTGCATTTGCATTGGGATAGGATATTGTGGTTGACGAAGGAGTTCCGTGGAGTACTGGCGGTATATTAGTCTGCATTTAAATGTAGTCAGTGCACTGCACCTGGAGTACCGAGGGGATTGGTGATTTTATCACATATTATATGTTATTGGTGATTGTAACGCACTATTTGATATCTGACAAATTTTCTACATTATTGATTATTTAGTGGTTTTACCACATCGAGCTATGCTCACATTTGTTAAAGTCTAGCTGACGGGTTATGGGGAACCCGTGGTGTGCAGCGGATGGTATGGATAGGAACCTTTTTGCATTTCATCTTGCTCACGACATATTCAAATCACTACATGAGAATAGACTTTTAGCGGCGTTTTTTTTACTATTAGCGGCGCTTAAAAGCGCCACTAGAACTATTTGCGGCGCTTGTGAAAGCGCCGCAAAAAAACGCTGCTATAGCAAATGCCACAAAAATTTGCAGCATTTATTTAAAAATTTGCAAAAAACGGCGTTTATTTGTGGCGCTTTTTCCTCAAACGCCGATAAAGACCATGACCTTTAACAGCGCTTTTTCTTCAAACGCCACTAAAGACCATAACATTTAACGACACTTTTCCCCAAAACGCCGCTAAAAACCATGACATTTAGCGACACTTTTCCCCAAAACGCCGCTTTTCTCACAAACACCGCTAAAGAATATAATCTTTAAAATATATTTTTAATTAAATAATATTTATTTTCCATGATAAATATTATATTATGTTTTATTCTTGAAATTTAAACTTTAAACTATGTACTTCTAAGGATAAATAAAAAATATTAATTAAATTAAATTTTCTATTAAAATTTTAACTTTAAAACTAAATATAAAAATTAATGAATTTAAATTTAGAATTTAAAATAATAAATTAATAACACAATTAAAATCCAAAAGTTAGAACTCAAGTTATCGTAAATATTAAAATAAAAATAAAAATTGATTAAGCTGCTAATGAATATTCTCTTTTCCAAGTCAAAATTGCAATTCGTGTTTTTCTTCTTTCAACTCAAATAAAAACAAAATGTTGAAAACAAAACAATTAAAAAAAAATAATTAGTTGACACGAAATTATTATTAAGTATATGCAAATATGCAAATAGACGATTACAAAACTGGGTGTAGTTTTTGATCAACTAATTAGTTGATCCTACTGCAAGTTCTATCTATAATCTGCTTAACTAACATACAAACATAAAACACTCTAATACTTTTTTGCACATAAAATATCTGAAACTCACACCTGAATTTGGATTCAGAGCACATACAGTGTCAACTGCATGTTGATCAATCCCATTCTTATTCGCTACTGCAATGCCTCCCACAAGCATTCGTAAAGGTAGGAGCCAGTCATTATGTGCCTTCTGCAAATTGTTCTTAGACCGCAATCTAGTGTAGTTGGTTTTTCCTGTTCCATTTGCCACCCAAGATTCTTTAGAATAAACTTGTTATGTCATAAAAAGCAATGAATAGCCAAGGTAGAATAGAGATAGGACAGTTAAGTGGAAAGTCCAAAAGATAGATTGGGGGCAAATTAAGAAACAAAGACTAACATTCAGAAGCATTGAACCAAGTCGTATGGCAACAAATGAATCAAGGGTCCAGAGACAATTTGAGGGCAAATTAAGAAACATATACTAACATTTAGATGCATTTGGCCAGATAAGACACTGTAAAGAGATACTGCATATTTTAAACGTTAATGGAGGCTTTACCTCAAAGCTACACGGTACTTTTGGCCCAATTTTTCAAGCTCAGCCATCACACAATCTGTGATGCAAGGTGCGCCTTCAAATGCAAAACAGATTAGATTCACCGATAAAAAGGACCGGGATTGTAACTAAAAAAGACAAATTTAGCAATTAAGAAAAATGCACAATGTATTCAAAGTGTCATTATAAAAATAAATTAATATTACCATATTTTTTTCATTTAAATTTCATAATATTATATTATTTTACAAAAAAAATAAATTGCTAGCTTTTTTTAATATTGTTTCAATAAAGAAAAGGTAAATTGGCAGCAGTCCAGGAAAGCTATTTGATTGCCCATTTTATGATTCTTCAAAACCATAAGCCTATCATTTTAACGAGAGAAAAATCTAAAACATAAGTTTAGTAGATTGATTGAATTTAAAAGAAAAAAAAATTTGGAAATTAATTTTTCAAGATTTGGATTTAGATTTTTAAAATAATGTAAATTGAGTAATATCTGTATGGGCATACATACAAGCATATACCTAACATTTTCCATGATAAAAAGTCACTATCACTGTACTCACCTTGTTGCCTATCATAAAGGTAATTATTTAATATAACATAAAATATTTTATATAATTTTAGTTGAGGCAATTATCAAACAATAAAAATTGCTAGCAAACTACTAAGCCTTAACAGAGGGATATAATTAAAAGTCACTATCCAGGTTATGTAGCATAGTGAAGTCGAGACTATGTAAGTATAATAAACAAACTCTCACAATTATAAGTTGCACTAAATTACATTCAAAGGAAAAAATCATTCTGTAACTTTAAGGGAAGAGATTGGAAAGGCGTAATTTCCATTAAAAGAGTTGGAGACACATGCAATGTGGTTATTAGTAAGACCTCAAACAAATCAAAATCAAGAGCAATATAGAATGCATCAAATTTGGAAACAAGCACTAAGAAACTGATAATGGCCTAAACTAAACAATTTTTAAGATTAAAGTCCAAGATAAATAGCCAGAACCCAAGAAAATGCCAACACTGAAGCAAACTAAGGCTCCCAAAGCACATCTATTAGATATGGCACTCAGTTGACTCATGGCTATATTCAGATATAAACAGAAAGATATATGACTCTACTATTACCACAAGCAGCCTCTTACAGATGAACCAAGGACTGGCAAGGGCAGGATAACCACAATTTTGGGTACTGATACTTGAACCTAATAATATTTCATAATACCGAAACCCAATAACTACCTAACTAATTTTTCAATCTTGTCACCTAAATACCACACAAGTTAGATAAGTAAAATGTCAGCTAAATGCCTGAATCTCTTAAGTACCCAAAATTTCCAACACATCCGTTCAGCAGAAAGAATAAACAGATCAAGAAAAGTCAATACATTGAACTCTTCGATAAACTACATCAAAATCTTTCGAAGTTCAAACAGAAAACAAAAAATATAGAAAAAAAACTGAAGCTAAGAATTGATGCGAAGAAAAAAAGTTTCAAGCGGACAAATAAGAAATAAATGAAACAAACATTAGGCATACAACAATCTGCAATGCTCCTCAATCACAGTGCTCAAACAACTCTAGGCCTAAGAGAGCACTGCATCACTACTCTGCTGCATGATTGCAACTGAAATGAAAAAAGGGCAGAGGTCGGGAGGACTTGCATGAGCTTACCATCATCACTTGATGTTTCCTGGGTATTAGCTGAGGCCTTGATTCTATTATCAATAACAACATATGGACCACTACCTGAGCAAGGAAGTCAAGCATCCTTAACAGTTTTGGAGATGAATACCATTAAAGTTTCAACCACTTAAACAACTTAAGACGTCATCTACCTGGTTTACGTTTTCTCCTTGAGTTTGATCTGGCTAGTTCAATGTGCAAAACAGATCCCGCTTGAGGATCAAACTTTACCCCCTTAACATGGACAACCAAAATAAACATAATAAAATGTCATAGAAACCTCCAGAAGCTTAAATAATTCTTGTAAATACTCACATTTAATGCATGCATTGCTGCGATTGCAGATTGATGATTGAGAAAGGTAGCAAATGCAACATCCTGTACCAAAAGATGCAGCTCTCTATTATACTACTTTTCTGAATATTAATACCAACTGTACCAAAATATAGTGTATGTCATTAATACCAACTGATAATAACGTTAGGAGAACCACATCCCAAAAGCTAGCTACTAGGGCAAAAGGTTATACCTAAAAAGGAAAATCCCATACTTTCATAGGGAATTCAAAGCCCCGAACCGCAGTTAGGCACATACCAATGAAAAAGGAAAAAGAAAGGATTGCACAAATAAAATGTAGATTTATAAGGAAATAAAGGCAGCAAATTTCACTTTCATTGTATATTTCATCAAAAGAAACAAATCTGAGAATCGAAAAGCAACATCTTTGCTTAAGATTATGGGCTGGAATGGCTCTGGATAATATATTGACAGATTACAACAAAAACCCACAAAATAAAAACAGGGGAAGATGTAAAGGTTATTGTTTACAACACCATTTTCTCATCATTATTGTTTACAAGTAAAGGTTACTAACCATGATGTAATACAAAGATGTAGGTGTCAAAAGATTTACAATCTTGAAATAGAGGGAGGCCCTACTTTTCAGGTTGCAAATCAAGAAGAGAGTTTATCACTTCATCCGCAGAGGCGTAAAGATGCACTTGTTTTGGAACAGATGGCACAGCAACCACTTCCATTCCAGCAGCCTTACCAGCTGTAACACCTGGCCTGGCAATGCAAGTTCCCAGAATTAATGAAAGAAAAAACTATGTCATATGCTTATGAGATGCTAGTGCTAATTAATAAAAACAACAAAACATCTAAACGTTGCAAGACAATAAATCAGGAAAAAGAGGGCATGCTTTCAATACTTTATAAAGACAAAACCTTGATTCATGTGAGTTACTGTCAATTGAGAGCACAATCATTTTACCTTTTGTCTTTCAAGATTTTGATTATTTTATAGATCACAGCCAAACATTAATATGTTTTTAAATGGCTTAATTTTTGGTAGGCTAAGTTTGAAGGAGATGTGAAGTTACTCCACAATCTATTTCATCCTAACATAATTATTTGATAAAATTTGAAGACGAAATTAAATTATATATTTTTATCATTTTTAATGTGAAAATTTAATTTTATCATTATTAATTTAAAATTTTATAAATTATAAAAATTTAATTTAGGGTCACAGCTGCATACATACATACATATTTCTTTAGCTAAGCATAAGTACAGAGGTGTACATACATACATTTTTAGCCAAGCATAAGTATAGAGATGCCATGGAACAAAAGACAGCATAGTCCAAAGGCAAAAGAAAGTAGAAACAAAGGAGCAGATCAGAAGAAACCACCCAACAACAACAAAAACAAGTCCAAAGTTAATGTCTAAAACACACCAAAAGGAATACAACAAAGCATAATAAAGAAACAGTATCACCACCAAGCCTAGAAACACCAACATCGCTCAACTCTTGCCGTTGCATATAGCACCACAGTTTTGTGCCTCTTCACTCTGAAAAACAATTGAAAATCACCTAAATCAACAATATCACATAATAGAATTCCAGTGGTCAGTACTGTAAGAAAGTGTGAGATGAGCTCCACTTATTATTCTAAATGATTACTATATTTTTGGTAGGCAAGGACAATTTTATATATGAATTGGTATAAATTTTGGTAGAAGGAAGATTGAATTTTTGAAATAAAAATAAATACCAGCTGCTATCGTGAACATTTAAGTGCTTGTGCAAATAACAAGATGAATCATTTCAAGGAACAATTAGTTATGAACAAATGAGAAACAACTTAAACCGAACAGAACTTGGTGTCCACAACCACAACCACATAATTGATTAATTATGAACAAATAACCAAAGGGAATGTACTCAAAAGTAAAATCATACTTTCTTTTTCTCTAAATGCAAAGTAAAAAATTCTTTAAATTATATTTTTTCCAAAAATATTGTGTTTAAATCCAGTTTTTTTCCTCTCCTTTTTTGCTTCTGAAATTAAAAACATAATAGAAAAGCAAAAACTACACCATATATAAACAAAGACATCAAATAAGACCCGGACAAAGCAACAAGTTAAACGACAGAACCTTCGTTTGGCATTGAGAGAAACGAGGACAGTGTTGTACTCAGAAACATTGTCAGCATAGTTTCATTTGGCTTTTGTTCCAGTTAAATCCGAAAACTGGTGGCGACCCAGTGAACGAAGCATAGTCCTGTTGGGACCTGCTTTCGACAACCAAAGATACAAGAAACGAGATAAGAAATCGAGCGTAAAAAGAAAATTTTGGTGTTTGTATAATTTTGGAATTTATACCGGAAATGAATCAAAAGAGGAACTTCATTGGCGAAAACAGTGAATAACAGTGAATAACAGTGAAGGGTTTTCTTCGCTCTGCTTTGCTTCCAAAAACCCTTTGTGCCTTTTTCAGTTTCTTTTCTTTTTTTTTTTTTTTTTTTGTTATTAGCGTAGCTGAATTTTATTTGGGGGATTTGGGAGAAGAAGAGGGAGTAACCAAAAGTTAGCGGGATTTCGATTTCACTTTTCCTTTTTTTTTGGTAAAATAATTGGCCTTTTTTTTCTTTTAAAATTTTTGTGTTGAGATTATATTTTTAGAATTTTTATTAATTTTGAATATTAAATTTTTAATTGAAATATAGACTAAAATATTAAATATTAAATATTTAAGTTTTTATTTTTAAATTTTAAATTTTAAATTTTAAATTTTAAATTTTAAATTTTAAATTTTTTGAAGATTTTTATAATTTTAAATTATCATATAAAATATAAAAAGAAACTTTAATGTAAATAAAATGAAATCGATGAATTAAAAATATAAAATGACACAACAATACAAGTATTATTCTTTTAAGTATGGTCCGCATTAATTGTTTAGATTTTTATATAAATGGCATTTAATTATATGTATACACCTAAATTTTGATAGAGATACATCTCGTAATTATATATGAATTTCGGTTTAATGTGTAATTGTAGACGTGAAATTCTAATTGTGGTTTAAATTTATAGTTGAAACTTTAATTTTGATTTAATCATACACATTTTAAAAATAAATACATCAATATATTTTTATATTAGATAAATATAAATATTTATTTATGCAATATATAAATATAAAATGATATTTTATCAATAATTGTGTCAATAATTTACAAGAACTGGATCAAATTAAAGTTCATGTATACAATTGCACACTATACCATTGTTAGAAAAAGAAACATTTATCGGGATTTTGGATTTGAATTGGGAAAAAAGGAGTGATTATTTTAAGGATTCGGATTAGGAAAAGGGGAAATTATCTCTTATATAATTTAAACTATAATATTAATTTTAATATATTAAAATTAATATTATCTCTTTTACAATTATATAATAAATTATTTAATATATAAATTACAAAACATTAATTAATCTAAACCTTAAACCCTTAACCCCTACCCCTAAACCTTAAATCATAAACATAATCTATAAACCCTAAAACCTAACACTTAACCCTTAACCCTTAAGACTTAAACGCCAACCCTTAAATCATAAACCATAATCCTTAAACCCATAATTCATAAACCTTAAAATAGTAACTCATACACTTTCAACCCTAAACCATATAGCCTAAACCATAAACTCCAAACTATAATGATAATTAATTCAATATTTTAAAATTAATACTATCTCTTTTATAATTATATAAGAAAATATTTATCATATAAATTAAAAAAACACTAATTAATCTAAACCATAAACTCTTAATCACTAAACCCTAAACCATAAATCCTAAAACATAAACCCTGAACTATGAACCCTTAACCCCTAACCCCTAACCCCTAACACCTAAACCTTAAACCCCAACCCTTAAACCACCCTTAAACCATAATCCATAAACCTTAAAATAGTAACTCATAAACATTAAACCCTTAATCATATACCGTAAACCCTAAACTATAATGATAATTAATTCAATATTTTAAAATAATACTATCTCTTTTACAATTATAAAAGAAAATATTTAACATATAAATTTAAAAAAACAATTAGTCATATACCAAAAATCTTTAAAATTATTTTAAATAATAGTATTTTAATTTTTTTCATTTTTTGTAGCGTTTTTCAAAAAGCGCCGCTAGAGCCACTAAAAGCTCAATACGAAACGACAGCGTTTTGCAAAATTCTTTTGCGGCATTTTTTGAAAAACGCTGCTAAAGATCGAGCATTAGCGGCGTTTCTTAAAAAAGCGCCGCTAATACTCAATCTTTAGCAAGCTTTTTAAAAAGCGTCGCTAAAGCCACTAAAAGCTCAATACAAAACGACGGCGTTTTGCAAAATTTTTTTGCAAAAACGCTGCTAAAGATCAAGCATTAGCGGCGTTTTTTGAAAAGCGCTGCTAATGGTGTACATATAGCGGCGTTTTTTAAAAAACGCCGCTAAAGCCACTAAAGGCTCACATTGTGTTAATTTTTTTCGGGATCAAGCATTAGCGGCGTTTTTAAAAAAGCGCCGCTAATACTTGATTTTTAACGACGTTTTTAAAAAGTGCTGCTAATACTCATTCTTTAGCGGCGTTTTTCATTTAAACGCCGCTAAAAACCTGTTTTGCTGTAGTGAATGTTATTGATTAATGTTACGTATTGTATTATGTTGTATTGAATGATATCGAATGACGACCCATGCTCATACACCGTTTGACATCAATTTGATAATGGCTCTGTAATGATAAAAAATTCCAATGATGGTTATGTGTTATTCTATTAAAGCTAATGTGTTTCACTAAATTTGATATTTATGTCTATTTAAAAAAAAATTCCACTCACATTGAGCTTTCATATGCTCACCCCCAATAGTGTTTAACTTTTTAGGTAAACCTTGAAATTAGGATCGAACTCGGCATTCGGAGAACCACCTTGGACCTCGGACTATTCTTAATAAGTATTATTAAGTCTTTATTGGTTTTGGTTTGTAATTTTTAATTATTTATGGTTGTGGCTTGATAAATTTTCTTTTGGGGTTTTTTGCATGCATGAATTACCTAAGCATAATAACCAAAAAATCCATGGTATTAGCCTTAAGTAAAATTTGACATTGTTCCCTATTTTTTGCTACATTGCAAATGAACCGTTTTTGAAAAACAAATCGATAAGAACTAAGTTTCCAGAATGACTTGAAAAATAGTTTAGATTATCTAATAAATGAACTCTTTTAAACTAACTCAAAGTGCAAATACGGTTTTTCTATAAAATGAGTTTATTTAAAGTCTTCAAAAGTAACGTAAGTTAGCTTAGCCATTTTGGTGGCTAATGTAGCCTTCTTAATCTAGCCATTACGTCTTGGTCGGGCTAAAGAGGTTATAATTTCAGCTTGTGTGAGCAAATATGTTAGCTTGTATGAGCAACCATGATCATTGTCAACTTGTGTAAGCACTATTGTCCCGTGTACCTGACTTTGGTTTACTATGGTTCCCTCGGGCAAGGAAATGGTAACTAAATGGAAATGAAATGGTTGAAATGATTGGATATAAATTGAATTGCATATGTTTCAAATTGTGTATTACTTGAATATTACATGTTGTAAGATGTAATGTTTGAAGATGCATATGATTTGAATTATAAGTTCTTGTGATACAAATGAACTAACATAATAATTGAATTGTTGAATTGTATATGAAAGTATAAAGATGCCAAAGGATGTCATGTTATATACCAAAGTGATTTAATTAATAATTTGTTGAAATGTCAAGGTAAGTTAGGTAATTTTCATATGGAATTACTAAGCATTCGATATGCTAACTCCGTTGCCTCCCTTTTCCTTGTAGATTGCCAATTTGTGAAACGAGTCTAGCGAATTGAGGAGAAGCTCAAACTCTATCATTTTTTATTCAGTAGTCTTTTGAACGTATTATATTCTGGTTATGTGGTATGTACATACCCGTTCATATGTGTTAGCTTGGAATGTTAACTTAATTTGAACATTATTTAATGCTCATATTGTAACACCTTTTATCCGTGTTCGACACCGGAATAGGGTACTAAGCATTACACGACTTAGTCGTTCACAAACATGCAAAAACTGGGCTATAAAATTTCGTTTAGATCAAAACTTTTCATACACATGCATAACGCCTCATACATGGGCCTACGAAGCCCTAAACATGCATTGAAAGTAGTTAGGGACTAAACTGAGAACCTTAGAAAATTTTGGGAAAACTTAGAAAATTTTTCCATGACACAAGGTCACACGCCTGTGTGGACACAGGGACACGCCCGTGTGCCTAGGACACACCCGTGTCCTCAAGTCGTGTAACTCTCTGATTATGACGTCAGTGAATAATTTGAACTACACGACCAACCCACACGCCCATGTGTTAAGGCCTTGTTCCCCCACACAGTTGAGACACACAGTCGTGTCTCAGCCCGTGTGGCCAACACTTAGGCTATTTTCCAAGCCTTTATGTTAGTCTTAATCCTTCACACATTTCACATACTCATATAATATCTAGTCGAGACACAACGATACCTATTCATTAGCCTTGTCATTTAATGACCTTTCAAAATCGTTATCTTATTTCCATATTACACATTTAATTCATGGCCATGACCATTTCAATTGGTCATAAAGCATTCATCATGCACCTAATTCATAACACCAACCATATATGTCCAACAAGTATAATCACATCATCACATCACAAGCATTAGAATATAGCATAGATAGATAAGTTCACAAACCATAATCAATATGAGCCACACATCATGGCCATATATAAGTGACTCAATGTAAGCCAATATCTTTGGCTAATCATAATAATAGCTAACATAAAAACTAAATACCTATACATGCCACTCACACGAAAACGCTAAACAAATATGGGTCAATACTTCAAAGGCAATGGCTTGATAGTGTGATGCTGCCTCCGACGATCTCCAACCTTGAGCTAACCTGTCAACACTAAAAAAAAGGAAAGGAAGGGAGTAAGCTTTATAGCTTAGTAAGACCGTATGAAAATAATAAGCAATTTATCAACTTGCTTCTCATGTAATACACCCATATTTGCACTTTTATTTATGTTCAGGTCAAGCTATTTTCTCGAGTCATAGTCGTTAAATTATTTATATCTGGAGCTATGGAACTCCAAATTAAGTTATTCTAATTTTCTTTGAAACTACACTCATATATGTTCTTACCATAAAATATTAAGAATTTTTTGTCAAGCCAATAAGTACAATTTATTCCTTTAATTTACCCCTTTTTTGTTATATGACAGTTCCTACACCTCTTTACTAAAAATTTATTATCTCATGATACGAGACTTGGATGGTGTTCCCATCTATTTCCTTTGAAAATAGACTCATTAAGAATTCTAAGCATATAGATTATGACCCATAAATATTTTTTTACAATTTTCAATGATTTTCTCAAATTGGAACAGGGAATTTTGAAATCATTCTGACTCTGTCCCACGATAATTTAAATATCTCATAACATGAACCTCTTTGCTTATACCGTTTCTTCTATGTGAAACTAGATTCATTAATATTTAATTTTATATTTTATTCAGCCTCTAACTAAATTTCCACAATTTTTGGTGGATTTTCAAAGTCGGACTATTGCTGCTGTCCAAAACTGTTTTAGTGTAAATTAATGATACTAAGTTTATCACACCTTATTAATTCATTTTCACCACATTGGTAAAGATACATATTTATAAATCATAAGTATAGACCTATAATCACAAGGTCATCACAAAATCATTCTCATAGGCATGAATTACTTATTTACATCTTCACCAAATGTGCATCATAAATCGAAATAATTTCTCATAAGCTTGGCATACATAACTGTGTTACTCAACATGCTCATATTCATTCCTCACTAATCATACAACATGAATTGAGTTCACATCTCATCAATATCATGTAAGTACCTGTGTCACTCACAACATAGCCATAATCTCTATCATTGTGACTTAAACCATAAATTTCCCGTTGAACCATTTGGAACACTACAGGATATTCACTAAGCCTCAAACATAGGGTAAGATGCCGACGCCATGTCCCAAACATGGTCTTACACTGGCTAGCACATCAAAGTCGCTGCCATGTCCCAGATAGGTCTTACACTGAATTTCATATATCAAGGCCAATGTCATGTCCCAGACAGGTCTTACACTGGCTCTCATCTATCGGTGTCGATGCCATGTCCCAGATAGGTCTTACACTGACACACAACAAGCTGATGCCATGTTCTAGACAGGTCTTACACTAGCTTGTATATTTCGAGGCTGATGCATGTCCCAGACATGTCTTACACTGGCTTGTATATCTCAAGGCCGATGCATGTCCCAGACATGTCTTACAC
Organism: Gossypium arboreum; assembly: GCF_025698485.1. NCBI lineage: Eukaryota > Viridiplantae > Streptophyta > Magnoliopsida > Malvales > Malvaceae > Gossypium > Gossypium arboreum. The sequence continues at coordinate 38,319,967 of NC_069074.1, read as the reverse complement.
TGGCTTGTATATATCTCGAGGCCGATGCATGTCCCAAACATGTCTTATACTGGCTCTCATAATGTGGCCAATGCATGTCCTAGACATGTCTTACACTAGCACACATATCATCCAATGTCATGGCATGATTATCCAAATCTATTCCTAATGTTCAACCGGGAGTCTTTATTTCATTAATTTCTCAACGTGCATCCTCATATTCACAATCAAAGCAATTTATACAATATCAATTCAATCACACATCATAACAATGTAGTTGCATTATTAACATACAACTTACTTGTTTCAATGGAATGTCATATTCCATCAACATATAATTAAATACAATCATAAAAAAATAGATTTCAAGTAAATTAACAATAACATGGATAACAAGTTTATTTAGTCACACGGACTTACCTTAAATGCAATTTCGTCTAATTATTCTTTTTTGTCCTTAACCACGTACTTTCTCGATTTAAGCCCAAATCTCAATTTTTCTTGATTTAACATGAGAAATTCACTAATTTAATCACTAAATAAATTTGGACAATCAAAATTCACATTTTGGGATAAATGACCATTTTGCCCCTAGACTTTCACAAAATGACCATTTTACCCCTAGGCCCAGAAATCGATTTTTATCGAATTTTCTTATTAGCCAAGCCTAACTGACCATTTATTAATCTTTTGAAAACCCTAAATTTCCACTATTTCAGACAATTACAACCTATTTTATAACTTTTACAAAATGACCCTTTTAGGTGTTTTCTATGAAAATCACTTTACAAAAGTTGTTTATTTCACAACCATAACTCATATTCTTCCATAAAATTTTAGTTAACAAGACATATGATTTCATGACAAAACCCTAGACTCTCAATCATTTTGCAAAATAGTCCGCTCAATAGTTAGATTAAGCTTTAGGGGTCCTAAAAATGTAAAAATCATCAAGAAAGACCATCAAAATCACTTACTTGCATGGGTGAAGAGTGGCTGAAAATTTAAAGCTTTAAAAACCCCTATTTTGGTGGTATTTTTGGTGGAGATAATGAAGGTGAAAAGATGATATCACTTTCTCTTTATTTTATTTTATTTCTAGTCAAAACAAGTCACCAACTTCACCAACTTGACTTTTCTACTCATCTTTGTCTCTATGGCTGGCCTAGCCTTTCTTAAGGGTCCATTTGCTCTTTAAACAGCCCAAATTTTGGTTCTCTAGATATTTAACATATTTATCTAGCAAAAAAAAAACTTTTTCCCTTTATGCGATTTAGTCCTTTTTCTCAATTAAGCTAGCAATCGCTAAAATTACTTCACCAAAATTTTTGTGCACTCATATAATGATGCTATAACACATAAAATAACATTAAAAATAATTTCTCTTACCCCAGAATAGTGGTTCTGAAACCACTGTTCTGATTAGGCCCAAAATCGGGCTGTTACACATGTATATTTGTTTGTTTTGGTATTTGTTGTGCATGACTTTGCTTAATAGTAGTGCTTGTTAATTAGTATGCTTTTGATGAATAGATGGAATTGTATTTATGGTAGTTGATATGATACTTTTGGATGTGAATTGACATTGTTAAAGATGGTATTTGAAAAATGGTTGACATGTATACCTTGATTATATGTTTAAAGTTTGTTTAGTTGTTATAAAAGGATGTGAGAATGTATGTGATCAATTGTATTTAATTTGGCATGTGTGAAGGTTCTATAGTAGTCTTGAAATTGGTACCAAAGTTGTGTACAAGGAAATTAGTGGATTGTTTTTGGTATCGCGATACTACACCCTAGATATCGTGATACCCAGTTGTTGTATATTTTGTAAATTTTGCAAGTTGATCCTCAGGCCAACTTCTTAGCGTTACAACTCTTCTATTATTTTCCTCTTACTCCTTTCCATTCCAAATCCTATATGTACATGTATATACATATGAAAATATTTGGCTTTTAATATAGCATGATTATATGTAATATTAATTATTCTTTCACTAATTACACATATACTCTTACTAAGATTGTTTACTTGAATAACAGTCACTAAATTATTTATATCATGGCCTACAAAATTCAAAATTAAAATTCGCTTGTCGTTTTTGAAACTAGACTCAAAGAAATTTTTACCATAATAATTTCAAAATTTTCACATAAGCAAATTAATACTATTTTTTTCTTCATTTCTTCCATAGTTCTGCTTCTAGGCAGCTCTAACCTTTTTTCGCTAAAATTTATCTATCTTTCAGTGCATGATTAGTATAATGTTTCCATTTTTTCTCTTGCAAATTCACTCATTAATATTTTATAAATATAAATTTCATATCCTAAATATTTTTTATAAATATAAATTTCATACCCTAAACCCTAAATATTTTTTACAATTTTAATAATTTTAAAAGTCAAAACAATGGAACTCAAAATAAATTTGACATTGTCTCACTTAAATTTATCTATCTAATGATTTACAGCTCAATTGCTTACATCGTTTCTTCTATACAAAATTAGACTCAATAAGATTTAATTTAATATTTGGTTCAACCTCTAAATCAATTTCTACAAATTTTGGTTAATTTTCAAAGTTGAGCTACTCTTGCTATTTGGAAACTATTTTAGTGAAAATATTTACTTTTCCATGCTTTGCATTAACTTTCAATTGGATGTAGATAATCATTATACTTTTGATTATTGTTCAATTTAGTCAAATAAATTCATATGTTAGGAACATATTCATTTCTTTACCATAACATTTCTCATGATACAAATCATATCTTTATTTTCTCATAAAAACTTAATGTCTTTATATATGATTCATTCTAAAAAGACTTTCTATCTCCACTATTTGATTAAATTCTTATATCATACATTCCAACACAACATACCTAACTTAATTCTTTGAAATAAAAATAAAGTTAATATGAAAACTTACCTCTTTTATCAATAGTTTTCTCCCTTTGCTTCTCTTCCATTTTCTTCCTTAACTTCATGACTATTATTCTATTTTGTTCTAATTTTTTTCACTTCCACCTAGTAGTTTCTTTCTTTTAAATTGATGAACATACGTCTTTACTTCATTTTTCCTCTTTAGTGCCTATGAAAATTTCCAAAAAATTTGGGAGAAATAGTGGGATTACATGAAAAAAGACCCAATTGTAAGAAATGAGAACTTCACCATTTTAATGGTGATGGTGTTGGAGCATGGAGAAGTGTGAAGAACTTTCTTCATATTTCTATACAACTTCTTATAATAAAATATTATGATAAAATATTAATAAAATATTCTAACCAATCATGTTTTAACACTCTTTGTCACTGATTATTATCACGATAAATATCTTGATGAGAAAATGATCATTTTTCCTTTGTAATATCTTAATATAAATTTTTTTGTCATTCTTAATTTTGGTAAGAATTTTAATTTAGCCCCTCTAAATTCACTTATTCAGTTTGGTCCTTATTCACTAATTTATTTTATTCTTTAGTCTTTTCCTCCTCTAGGGTATTTGTACTTTTGGTCCTTTAAATTTTCCATATTTATATTTAGACCTCATGAATTTTAAATATTTTCACTAATTTCATAAAAAAATTTACATTTTTATGAGTTAGTCCCATCATAAATTAATACGTCATGTCATACTTCTTCGTTCATCTTCCTTGGGTATCCAACGGCCTTCATGTTTGTTGATGTTATACCTTACTTCACTAAAAATTTATCTCATATTATTAACAACCAAAGGGTTTTTGGGATGTTACACTTTGAAAATAGCAAAGGTTAATAAATGAGGGGTATTAATTTCAACTGGTTAACAAAGAAGAATCGTTAATACCATTATTGTCAAGTGCAACAACATTAGAACTTTGGTTCATGTTTTTGAAATAAATTAGGATTTTAAATTTGGGTTCAAAGAAGAAATATAGATTGATTCTCATTTATCTTCATCGACCACTTCAGCAATGGGTGAGGGTAAAAATGAATCATCTTTGGTCAGGGTTATAGTGATGGTTCTCGAGAATTCTTCCCAACATTGGAAAATTTTGTTAGTGTTGGAACTATGAGATCTTTGAATCCCAATGAGATAGTGGAGTGTTCTGTGGCTAACTTTTTGACAGCTGTTAATGAAGCATCAATTAATGAGGAGTTAAGTGTTTTACCTGTGAAGGGTATTTCTGATGTGACTAATAGTGGGCCTCATTCTATTAGTGATTAATATGGGCTAGCCCAAATTAATGAAAATGGTAGAATTCCTTATTCCCCTAAAATGTATAGTATTTCATGTTGCAATATTGACAATTCAGGTGCAACTCAAAACAATGATGATGCTAATTATGATTCTGAGGAGTGTATTGAGTCTTTATGAGAGAGGTGAAGATTTAGAACCTTATGTTGCTGGGGATCTAGTTCAAGTGGGAAAGGGCAGAAAAATTAGAAGTGTGTATGAGTTTGATGAAGAAAAATATGTTATTGACAAAAAAATAAAGAATGATTGCTAAATAAAAGGAGGCGAGGTAGAACGAAAAAAGACTAAGTTAGATTGTCAACAACTGCTTCTGCAATTGAGAAATTTGTTAATGAATCACTATCCAGTTCAGTTTTAGAAATAGAAAAAGAGCTATTATGAAAGAGCAACAAAAGCTTGGAATTAGGAAAGCTTCTAAGTTTTTGGGCTGATGGTAATAATGCTGAAGTAATTGAAGAGCTAGCTCAAATCGAGTTAAGAAGGTTGTATGGTGATAAGTGAGTTTGATTTCTTTAGCCTTCTAGTAAATTTTCTTGTCTGATGCTTAAATCTTTAGATTGTTTATTGTCTTTATGTCATTGTTGATTAGGATTGTGGGTTCAATTTTGGTTTTGGATTGCGCCATGTGGTTTCTAGATGGCAATGGAATCTTTTTGTTTGATGATACAATTATGATGTTGCAATCAAGAGAATTTTTTTTGTGCTACTGGTCTTGGAAGATTTGATATTCCATGCTTATTCTGTTCATTGATATTGCTTTTAGGGGATTTTTGTTCTTTCTTTTATTTTCAAGTTCCATGGAAAATTTTCCTGTAATGATCTCTAAACAGAGTCTTGAGGTGTTATTGTATGGTTCAATTATTAGGATTCTTATTTTTGGAATTCCTTAGAGTTATTTAAATTGTTGGGTCATTTTTGTCTTGAGTTTGTTTTTTTCGATATATGAGAGCTTTATTACTAACTTTATTATCTGCCATGGGATCTTGGTGTTTTTTTTTAGATGGTGGTTGTTTGGGTATTTAATTTCTCAGCTTGTTGAGTTGTAAATTTGTTTCATTGTCTCAAAAAGTGTTTGTTGGGCTATGGCTTTAAATGGCTAATTTAGAGTGTTTTTAAGGATTTCGATTTTGACGATCAGTTGTAAGGGTTGTGGTCTAAGGGAAGATGATTTGTAAGGGTTTTTGATGTTTTTCTCTTATTTTTTTGGAATGAATCTTTAAATATTTTAACTTAAGCTGGTTAATTGTGAGATGAGCTATGGGCGATTGACTGGTCATAGGGGTTTATTTTCATGTTTTTGGCATGGAATCAAACAAATTTGATGTGGTTCTTCTAGGATGGGACATTGAATCCAAGGTTGATTTGAAGTTTTGAATATTATGATTCAATGATGAATTTTGATTTCTTCCTTTTGTATTTAGTGAGGGATTGGGCGAGATATTTGATGTAGGGTATCATTTTTAAGATGGTGCCAAAACGTAGGTGAGGTTGTTCTTTTAGATGAGTCTTCATATGTTCCAATAGTGGAGAGAATGGTGTTGTGTTTTTATATTTATTTTTGGTGCTTCTTTCTAGTTGTTTATGATCTTAAGTGTTTCCTTTTGACTTTAGGGCTGTATCTTTTTTATATGTCAATGTCATTGTATTTTTTTCTCTTAATTAATATATATTATTGTTGAGCAAAAAAAAAAGGGAATGGATTTTTTAGTGTTATGTGATAGCATGTTGTTTGTTTTTTTGTTAGTATTATGAGAATTATAAATGATATGTGCTAAAATATTATTTGACTTTGGATTTTCCCTATTAAACAAATGACTTAATATTGAGAAATAGTTATTATGATGTATGAGTTGAGCATGATTAATGTTGTATCATGAAATGGTAAGTTCCTAATTGAGTTATTACTTTGAGCAACATGAATGTTACTATGTCATAATGATTTGAGCAAGATTTATAAGATATAATGAAATGATATGATTATTGGTAAATGTCATAATGTTATATGATTAGAATGCACTCTATTAAATGATGCCAGGTATAGTTTGGTAGTTGGCATGCTAATTAGGGCCTATATTATGTTTGGAGATTTGACAGAGTTATATGCCTTCGGGTCTTGCACTTACGTTCCTTGGTATGTTAAAAGGATATGATATGATGCCTTTGGGTCTTGCACTTATGTGCCTTGGTGTGTTGGATGGATATGCTCTTATGAGCTATTGGTGTGTTGGTTGGATATGTTGTTATAAGCCACTAGTGTGTTGGTTGAATATGTTGTTACAAGTCACCAATTTGTTGCATTAGGTTAATAGAGGTTAACAAGTATGATAACGAAAATGTGGCAAAAATATAAAAAAGGGAAATGTAGTAAAAATATGATAACGAGATGTTGTTAAAATATTATACGAAAATGTGACTTGTCTAATTTGTGAAATTGAATGAAAACCCAAAGGTGTTATGATATGTAATACATGGAAAATATGTTGATAATGGACAAATAATTAATGATTCAGTATAGTGATATGTGACATATGAATTATGATTCAATGAAATATTATTATGTGCTTTATGTGTTATTATAATCACTAATTGGGAAATGTGATATATGGATATCTAATGAAATGTTGTTATGTGTTCGGAAACAAATCGGTATAATGGTTTCTATTAATATTTTAAAGAGTTAGGTTTAATTTATTGAAATGTTATAATATTTTGATAGTATGCTTTATTACTTAATGCTTTTATGTTTGGAAATCAAATAATGTTAGCACTATTGAGCTTTCAATGCTCAATGTGTGAATTTGTTTGTTTTTGTGCGCAACTATTAATTAGAGCTTTATTTTGATCAAGAATTTGCAATAGCGTCAAAGACTTGGATCCCAGCTCAACCAAACATTTGTAATGTCCCTTTAGTTTTGAGTTGTAAATGGCATGTACCTAGGTAGTTAGGGAGTTTATTTGGTCTTAATGATGTTATAAGTTGTTGGTATATTTTGGGACTTATTTTGGTTATTTTGGTCAACTTCGGTTCTTGATTTCTAATTTTTTATGCTTTGGTGTTAGTAAGTAATTGATCTTTATGTCTTAGCATGATGCATTAGCCATTATGATTCTAGGTGTTTAAATGTGTTTTTTATATGTCAATTTGATACATGGTAAAATGTTGGCCTAGATTAGACATGTTTAGGAGTTCATTTGATTGGTATATAATGTGCGTTATAGGTGAAATTTCCATTTGGTCTTGAGACATAAAAAACATGTCTTGAGACCTCAAGAACAAAAATGATCAAATTGTACATTTCTGGGTATTGGTTGCGAAATATGTTGAGTATCTCTCAAGAAATTATTTGTGTAGTCTCAAGACATGAGGTTCATTGTCTCGAGTCAAGAAATATCATACCTAAAGATTTGAAATATGGGAATCCTGTCTCAAAAGGTCATTGTCTTGAGACAATAAACTTTGAAGTTAGAGGTCTAAAACATGGGAGCTATGTATAGAGACATGGTTTCACTATCATGAGACATACTAACTCAATTTTTTAGGATTCATATTTTGACATCATGGCTGACCTTGTATAATCTCAAATCATTATGAGTGGGACTATTTTGTTTCATATTAGAGTATTTCACTATATGACCTGAATTATATGAATTATGCCTTATTTATTAATTTGACTTTAACGGTAATGAATAAAAATAGTCTGCATTGCTTTAGCAATGTAATGTGACATTATGAATTTGGGTTTGACGAATGAATTAGGTTTGGGGTGTCATAGATTAAAACATTATATGCTTCAATCCAATTGATAAATGATGCTTGTTGTCCTCATTTATTAAAAAGCCACAGTTACTTCAAAGAACACATTTGTTACATTCTTGCAAGGAACACATGACTTTTCAATTCACTGATATAACTATAGGCACGCATTATTAACTTGAAAAACATTACCCAGACCACAAAAGCTTATAACTTTTCCCTCGACAAGGGAACAGTTATTTCTCATAAGTCCTAGCCAAAAGTTCCTCACCAAATGCTACCTCACCAAGTAGGTATATCCTACTAAGCAGACCCCGCCAAGAAGACAACATTGGCTTCTACCTGTATAGAATGTAACCCATTACCATGTAGAGTGGAAAACTCTGTAAAGATGACATTCATCTTATAAGTCATATCTAGAAAGATGTTCAAGAGATCTTCCATAAGTACTACACCTCTTTAACTGGACACCTATATCTAGATCGATTCTCTAAGGGTATAAGAACCCCTATTCTTGCTAAGGTAAAGGCATCTAAACCTATCAACATCTTGTTCGACTTTCTCCACAACCCACAACCTTCAACGGCTTTTTGCACAAACATCGTATGAACTTACATTCATCACTATAGCCCAAACATTCCTTCAACAAAACCTAATTTTGTTTTTACCTAAACCATCCAAGCTTGAGCAGATAATCTAACCCTTAGACACGTTTAACAATAATAATATTTAAGGTGGTAGCCAACATTGTCTTGTATGTTTAAACTATAAAGATTGTAACTTGTAAGCCATTGCAATTTTACTAGTATAAAGTTGTTGGATTGAAGAAATAGAATCGAAAACAAAGCTGAGTCTTGAGAAACAAGCTTCAATGACTTGTAGAAAAAATAACAAAAGATCAGGCTGTAAACTTGAGAAAAAATGATTAGAAAGTATCAAAAATCAAGAGAAAGAAATGTTAAAAGATTCATCATATTGAGAGTTGAAGTTTTACAACCATTTAAACAAGTAAACAGCTTGAATGAAAGCAAAATTGCCACCAAACATACCTAACACCACTAAATTGTCTTGAAACTAATAAAACTTAACTTGTACACTTAGATAAGCTGATTTAATCAAGTCAATCAACACCTAATCAAAACAAATACATTTTCAACTTAGTTCATATGTAACTAAGTAGAAAAATATAAAATACAAAGATTAGCAGCATGCTGTCCTGCAACAACATGCATGCAACGATACAACAGGTTGTATGAAAGCCATTTCTTAACACTCATTGGCTTCCATGCCGCAAACTCCTAATTTGGCTCTTAAATTCTGAAACCTTGCTGTACCAAGAGGTTTTGTCAAGATGTTTGCCAATTAATATTCAGAACTGCAATGAATCATTTTAATCTCATGTGATCGCTCCATTTCTCTGACAAGATGAAATTTAATCTTGAAGTTCTTTGTTTTGCCATGAAACACTAGATTATTTGCAATTGCAACAGTAGATTGATTGTCACATTTGATCTTTGTTGCTTCTTTTTGGTGCAAGTTCAGATTTACTAAGAGTTTCCTTAGCCAAATTGCTTGACTAACAACTGCAGCAGCTGCAACAGATTCAGCCTCAACTATTGATTGAGCTACAATGGACTGCTTCTTTGAACTCTAACAGAAAACAACTGATCCAAGGTTAAACAAAAACCCTGGGGTGCTTTTCATATCATCAATAGATCCAGCCCAATCACTATCTACAAATCCAAGAAGCTTCATGTTATCAGCCTTGGTAGACATGACTCCAAAGCTCAGAGTCCCTTTGATGTACCTTAGAACCCTTTTTGCTGCTTGGAAGTGGGTTACATTACAATAGTGCATGAATCTAGATAAGAGACTAACTATAAACATTATATCAGGCCTTAAGGCTGTCAAGTCAAGCAAACATCCCACTAGGCTTCTATAAATTAATTCATTTACCTTTTCAAAAACACCTTCGCTAGTAAGTTTTTCACCAACAGCAACTGGAGTACTAGTAGCTTTGTAGTTTTACATGCAAATTTTTTCAAAATCTTCAAGGAAAATGTCTTTTGACTTATGAAAATGCCCTGCCAAATTTGAGACACCTCTATGCTAAGAAAGTAGGGCATTTCACCCAAATCAGACATTTCAAGTACACTTTCCATTTTTCCTTTGAATTCTGCTAGCATATCATCACTTTCACCAGTCACTAACAAGTCATCCACATATAAGGAGACTATCAGAAGTGTTTCATAACCTTTTTTCTTCACATATAATTTTGGCTCACTAATGCTTCTCTCAAAGCCCAAGCTTGATAGATCATTGTTGATTCTATCATACTAGACCATTGGTGCTTGTTTTAAGCCATACAAGGCCTTTCTTAGCTTGTACACCTTTCTTTCTTCACTAGCCACTTTGAAACCATCAGGCTGCTCAACATGTATTTCCTCATTGAGGAATCCATTTAGGAAGACATATTTTACATCAAGTTGATGTATTTTCCATTGCTTTTGAGTTGCCAATGCAAGAAAAAGTCTGATAGTGTCTAGTCTTGCCATTGGTGAAAATGTTTCAAATTAGTCAAAACCATACTTTTGGCTAAAACCCTTCACAACTAACCTTACCTTTAGCTTGTTCAAAGTTCTATCAGCATTATATTTGGCTCTAAACAACCATTTCACTTCTATGACTTTCTTGTGGGCTGGTATTTCAACTAACTCCCAAGTCTAATTCTTATGAATCATGCCCATTTCATTTAACATGGTTTGCCTCCAGCCTTCTTGTGTTTTTACTTCTTCAAACCAACTGGCACAACAGTAGCTATATTAGCCTCTCATACATGTCACTTATCAATCTGGTTCCTCTAATAGACACATCATCAAAAGTCATCTCTTGATCAGTCTGCTCAGCTTCGTTTGACCTTATTACTAAATCTTCAGTAACACATTTTGGCTCAGCCTTGTCCAGATCCATATTAACTTCTCATCAAACACCACATCTTTGCTTATAGAGACCATGTAAGTTGTAGGATCAAGGATTCTATAACTCTTTTTAACACTACTATAGCCCACAAGGATGCCATGTTGAGTCTTCTTTTCCAATTTGTCCCTTTTTATAGTAGGAACATGTGCATAACAGATGCAACCAAAGACTCTCAAATGTGCAATTGATGGTTTGAATCCAAACTAGACTTCAAATGGAGTTTTCTCCAATAGGGCTTTGGTTGGTAGCCTATTTTGAAGATAAACTACAGTATTCACTACCTCATCCAAAAAAATTTTAGGCAAACTTCTTTCAAACATTAGACTACTGGCCATATCCATTAGGGTTTGATTATTCATTTCACTAACACCATTTTGTTGAGGTGTGTAGGTGTTGGTGAACTGGTGTTCAACCCTTGACTCTTCACAAAACCTTTGAAACAATTCAAAAGTGTACTTTGTCTAGGTGTTGGTGAATTGGTGTTCAACCCTTGACTCTTCAAAAAACCTTTGAAATAGTTCAAAAGTGTACTTTGTCTTGTCATCTGACCTTATAGTTCTGAGCTTGCAACCTGGTTGAGTTTCAACTACTGCTTTAAAATTCTAAAATACTAAGGCAACTTCTGACTTGAACTTGAGAAAATAAACCCAGCAGAACTTAGAATAATAATTGATGGAAAAGATGAAGTACCTACTACCATTCAAAGATTGAGACGTCATAGGACTACACGCATTAGTATGAACCAACTGCAATTTTTCAAAGGCCCTTCAAGCCTTGGTTTTTGTAAATAGGAGCCTAGCTTGCTTTCCTAGCTGACATACTTCATAAGCACTTTGTTGTTCAACCACTTTTATAAAGTTTTCAACTAAATCTCCCTTAGATAACTGAAGTAGTGATCTATAATTGACATGGCCTATCCTTCTTCACCACAATTTGGACTCATCTAAGGCAGTTGTATAGACACTAACAAAATCCTTATTCTAGTCAACAACAAAGCTTCTATCAGTCATGGCTACTAACATATGCTTAGATCCACTTGGATCACTAATCAAATATTCTTTTCCCTTGAACACAACAAAATACTCTTTTTCAAGCAATTGTGCAATACTTAGTAGATTTCTATCAATTTCAGGTACTAAAATGACATTTGAAACATGTTTGACACTTGAATGAGTCATGATGTTGAAGTTTATATCTATCCACTTGAAGATAGTAGCATTAGGAGTCATGATGTTGGTACATCCACTGTCAATCAACCATTTTTTTGTGTTTTTTTTTATCCTAGTTACTGAATAAGAAACAATAAACACTTGCTCCTCTTGAGTAGGCTTTCTTCAGCCACTTGAACTTGAGTGTTAGGTTGCTGTGATTGCTATTGTTTTTATTAGTCCTTATTCTTGCAAACCTTTTCAACATGTCCTAACTACTTACAAACCTTGCATTGCACATTAGGTCTGTACCAGCAATATGCTTCTAGATGACTAATCCTTTTACAATGAGAGCATGGTGGATATTTTCTCCTTCTTCTATCTCTTTTAGACTTGTCTGACCAAGTTTTCTTCCCTTTGTAACTAGAGGAGCTCAAGGTTGGTTTGCTCTTGGCTTGAAATGCACCTTCATGATGCTCCTCCTATCCGCTAGCTCTTCTTTCTTCCTGAGCATAAAGAACATTGATTAGCTCAGTCAAAGAGATTGTTGACAAATTTCTTGAGTCTTTTAGGGAAGAAATTTTGGCTTCATATCTCTTAAGTAAGGTTGCAATAACCTTTTCCATTATTTTGCTTTCATTGAATTGGTCCCCAAACAGTCTTATATTGTTTACAACAGCCATAATCCTGTCTGAATATTGCTTAATTGTCTGTCTCCTTCATCATCAAGTTTTCAATGTCCCTCCTTAAATTGATGAGTTGTTGCTAACTTGGTTTTTCAGTGCCTTGAAACTCTTCTTTAAGCTTGTCCCAAGCCTGCTTTGGAGTATCACAGGCCATAATCCTTGTGAAAACTAAGTCTGATACACTGTTTTGGAGGCAAGACATTGCCTTGTATCTCTTGGCTCTATCATTAGAGTGTTGCCTGATTTGCGCTACCGTGAGGTTAACTCTCAAGGGTGGTAGTTCAAGATCAGAATTTAAAGCCTCTCATAAATCAAATGCTTGCAAGTAGGTCTTCATTTTTACTACCCAAATGTGGTAGCTTTCACCATTAAATACAGGTGGTAGAGTTGGAAAGAAACTGGATGAGGACATGTTGTTTTTGAGAACAGGAAAGAGAAAAGGTCATCTCAGAAGTTGACTCTAGATGCCAATTGTTGGTGTTAAGAAATAGAATCGAAAACAAAGCTAAGTCTTGAGTAACAAGCTTTAATAACTTGTAGCAAAAAATAACAAAAGATCAGGTTGTGAACTTGAGAAAAATGCTTAGCAAGGATAAAAAATCAAGAGAAGGGAATGTTGAAAGATTCATCATATTGATAGCTGAAGTTTTACAACCATTTAAACTAGTAAACAGCTTGACTGAAAGCAAAATTGTCACCTAAACATACCTAACACCATTAAATTGTCTTGAAACTAATAAAACTTAACTGTACACTTAGAAAAGCTGATTTAATCAAGTCAATTAGCACCTAATCAAAATAAATACATTGTCAACTTAGTTCAAATGTAACTAAGTAGCAAAATACAAAATACAAACATTAACAGCATGTTGTCCTACTGCAACATGCATGCAACGATACAACAGGCTGCATGAAAGCCATTTCTTAACAAAATTTTATGAGATCTAGTTTATATATAATTGAGGTGTTAGCGTTTCAAGGCTATTTTTTAAAAAAATAAGACTAAGTCTTAGGGGATTTGTTAGCTTGTTAGTAGTAGTAGGAGTTGTTAGCTTGTTAGTAACAATTTGAATTTATTTTTTTGAGGTTGTTTCTTGGGACTTTTATATAAGGGTTGCTTTGTTAATCAATTAAATCATCCCTTCATTCATATACTTCAATTAGTTCTTTATTAAACCAATAGTGGTATTGGGAGCCATTTTTCTTAAGGGACTTTTGAAAAAAGTTTTATGAAAGTTCTGAAAGAAAATTTGAGAGATACACTTGTGAGGTTTTTGAGGAAAATGAAATCAGCCCCACATGTGTTTGATGGAGAGAATTATCAAGCATGGGCCGTGAGAATACAAGCATACATCGAGGGTTATGATTATTGGGAAGCTGCTGACGAAGAATATGATGTGACTCCACTTCCCGACAATCCAACTATGAACTAGATCAAAATGCACGATGAGAGAACGACCAGGAAGGCTAAGGCAAAGTCTTGTCTTTATGCTTCAGTTTCACCAGCCATATTCAGTAGAATTATGGCTTTTGGATTAGCGAAGGAGATATAGGACTACCTCAAAGCTAAGCATCAAGGAGATGAGAAGATCAAGAGCATGAAGGTGTTGATCTCGATCAGAGAATTCGAGAGGCTACAAATGAAGGAGTCTGAGTCAATCAAAGAATACTTAGACAAGATGATAGATATTTTTGACAAGGTAAGAGTTCTTGGGACTGATTTCTCTGATTCTAGATTGGTGCATAAGATACTTGTCTCTATGCCTAAGAAATATGAAGCAACTATTGCCTCTTTTGACAACACTAAGGACTTAACTCAATTGAGAGTAGTAGAGTTGATCAGTGGTTTACAGGCATAAGAGCATAGGAGACTAATAAGGCAGGAAGAAAGCATAGAAGGAGCTTTGAAGGCTAAGATGCAACAAAGTGAAAGAAGAAATGACCAAAAGTGGAATGGGAAGAGCAGTGGTGGGGATAGTGGTTTAGAAATTGCTGCAAAAGGTAATGGTATTGGAAATTTTCACAAGTATTCTTCATGTAAGTTTTGTGGAAAATAGAATCATCCCTATTTCAGGTGTTGGAGAAGGCCAGATGTAAAGTGCAGAAAGTGTAACTTGATAGGGCACATTGAGAGGTTCTATAAGGAATAAAAAAATCAGCAGCAAAGTGGAGCACATGCTACAGTTAAAGAAAAAGAGGAAAAACTATTTGTTGTCTCTTGCTTCTCATCAAGTACTCCATGTGAAAATTGGTTAGTTGATAGTGGTTGCACCAATCACATGATTTGTGATAAGAAGTTGTTTAAATATCTTGACAGGTTGTTGAAATCAAGAGTAATGATAGGAAATGGAGAATACTTAGAAGTGCAAGGAAAAGGCACAGTGGCAATAGAGAGCTTTGCTGGAACTAAATTGATTTCAAATGTTTTGTTCGTACCTGAGATTGACCAAAACTTGTTAAGTGTGGGGCAATTAGTAGAAAAGTGTGTCTAATCCTTGACTCTTGTAGTAATGTATTTTTTAGGATTAAGATGCAAAAGAAGAGTTCTTCATTGAATTTACTGGAGGAAGAGCAAGTGGCATTCAAGTTTCAGGTCAGTGACTCTGAATTGTGGCATAAGAGGTTAAGACACTTTCATCACAAAGGTTTGCAGTTCATGCAGAAAAATGAAATGGCATTTGGGCTACCAATTTTGGAGTTAACTTCAAGATGTAAAGCTTGCTTGACTAGCAAACAAACAAGGTTGCCTTTTAAAACTCAACTTGGAGAGCTAAAGAGAGGTTGTAGTTGATTCACACTGATTTGTGTGGTCCACAAGCAACTCCTTCATTGAATGGTAGTAGGTATTTCATTATATTTATTGATTATTTTACCAGAATGTGTTGGTTTATTTTATCAAGCAAAAATATGATGTTGCTGATGTATTTTTTAAAAATAAAAGATGGGCTGAGAATCAAAGTGCTTGTAAGATTCAGGTTGTCAGATCTAATAATGGGACATAATATACCTCACAAAGGTTCAATACTTTTTGTGAGGAGGTTGAGATAGAGCACCAGCTCACTGCTCACTGCTTCTTACTATCCACAACAGAACGAAGTTACTGGGAGGAAAAACAGGACTATTATGGAAATGACTAGGTGAATGTTGCATGAGAAGTTCCTATATAAGGAGTTTTGGGCAGAGGCAGCTAATACAACTATATTTTTGCTAAATAGATTGCCTACAAGGGTATTAGACAAAAAAACACCATATGAAGCTTGGTTTGAAATGAAGCCAACTCTGAAGAATTTGAAGTTATTTGGTTGTTTATGTTTCTATCATGTTCCATAGGTTAAAAGGGACAAGTTGGGAGAAAAATCTGAGCATGGAATATTTGTTGGTTATAGTTTGGTGTCAAAATCCTATAGAATCTATCAACCTTAGACAGGAAAGATAATTGTGAGTAGAGATGTTCAGTTCCTATAAGATGAGCAATGGGATTGGACAAGTGATGCAAAAGAACAAAAATAAGAGTTCTCTCTTAATCTTAATGAACTGGTTGATTTAAGAAGTACATGAAGGAGATTCTGAAGAGGTTCCATATGGAAAAGTGCAAGAATATGAACACTCTAATGAATTAGAAAGAAAAACTTCAAAAGATGGATAGGGCAAATCTTGCAGATGAAAAGGTTTATAGGAGTCTTGTTGGGTGTCTTATGTACCTCATATCCATTAGGCTAGACATCATGTACACTGTAAGTGTTTTGTCTAGATTTCTCCATTATGCAAGTGAAATTCATATGATTGTTGTAAAGAGGGTATTAAAATATTTGAAAGGGACGCTTTCATATGGAATCAATTTTAGCAGATTTGAGAAGTTCAAGCTACAGGGTTATTTTGATAGTGATTGCACCGGATCACTAGATGATATGAGAAGCACGTTAGGCTATTGCTTCACGTTTGGCTCAAGTTGTTTCTCTTGGTGCTCAATAAAGTAAGAGATGGTGGCTCAATCAACTGCGGAAGCTGAATTCATTGCAGCTACAACTGTTGTAAACCAAGCCTTGTGGCTAAAAAAGCTAATGGATGATCTATATATGAAGCAATAGGGGAGTATAGAAGTGTTTATGGATAATGAAGCTACTCTAGCTATTTCACTTAATCCTGTATTTCATGGGAGAACAAAACATTTTAAAGTAAAGTATTATATGCTAAGGGAAGTGCAGAAGACAGGTCAAGTAAAGTTGGTTTATTGCATATTAGAAGACCAGGTGGCAGATATTTTTACTAAGTCTTTCCATGTTAGTCGATTTGAGTTTCTTAGGAACAGACTTGGTGTTTGCAACACTTGAGTCAGGAGGAGAATGTTAGTGTTTTAAGGCTGCAACTATTTTTTAAAAATAAGACTAAGTCTTAGGGGGATTTGTTAGCTTGTTAGTAGGAGTAGGAGTTGTTAGCTTGTTAGTAGCAATTTGAATTTATTTTTGTTGAGGTTGTTACTTGGGACTTGTATGTAAGGGCTGCTTCATTAATCAATTAAATCATTCCTTCATTCATATTTTGTTTTATACTTCAATTAGTTCTTTGCTAAACCAACATGAGGTCATAAAAGAAATTACGTCTTAGCTTGCCAAATATAAAGATTTTGATTTCAAATTACAAGGACACTGATTAACATATCAACTAGTAATCTAAAGAAAAATGAACCTTGGACTCAACCCAAATAGTTCATGCAACGATGAGGTAGGACGATTCGTACATGATTGGAATTTTGAATCAACTGTTCAAACCTGCGGGGTAACTATGTCCAGATATCATGACAGTTTCCTGGAGAAACTTAAATAATATGTAAGTGAAACCTTATTTACTCAGATTAAATTAAAGGTTCATATGAATATGATCTAGAATTTTTTCATCAACATTTTCAACCATTTTGAACTTGTAAGAATACGTTGCTTTGTTCTCCAACTTGTCTACTTTCACCAGATGCTTCAAACTTTTCCCATATGATTTTGATATGATTACTGGATTATTCTCTTCGAATAATGGTACCAATCGCCTTGCCACGAAAGTCTCCATTTGCTCCCCGAAAAATCCCTCTAGTTTCACAACCTTGAGACCATTGAGATTTTCAGGAGCACCAACTATGGCTAAGAAATTTTCAGGGATACTGCTAGTTAAATTATAACATTTAGGGTCCATCTGCAAGTTTTCATCAACCACTGAAGCATATTTAGTTTCTGAGCAAACAAAACCAAAATTAATTCAAACTTACCTATATTATTCAGTTCTTTATTTTTCAAAAGTATTTGTATTCGACATCGTATCAGACACATATCTGGGTCTCAATAACATAACTACTTAGTATTATAAAGATCAAAGTAGATAAAGGGAATGGGAAGACATACAGTGACATAGAGTCTTTCCACGTTAGGACAAAGCTTTAGAAAGCAGAGTAAGACATCGATATTGTGTCTCGTCATTGAACAATCAACCCACCACAAATCCTTCAGTTGGCTAAAATAAGATTCAGGGCCTTTACTTGAAGAAATTAAGTTCTTGCAAATTGTTTTCTAAAGAAAGAAAAGAAAAAAAACTGATCAAAGATTAGTAGTACTACAACCACAAAAATGAATGTTTGTTTACCTCAAAAAACCATCTGCATATTGTTAGAGAAGTAACCCAATCTATGGTTCTTAAAATTGATTTGAAGCATTTATCCTTGGTGGTGCATCCGCAATGGTAGCTTCCTTGGGAAGGAAAATAAGGATGATCGGTGTTGGTTTCAAAGTCCCATGTCCATTGTGTTAGAAGACCTTGTCTGAGATCAAGCATGACATCTTCCAGGTATATTCCACATTCGCATGTATACTGAGAATATATGTCAATGTCAGAGCATCCGCAGCATCCTTTCAACCGAAAGGAGACTAAGTTGCCTCTATATCGGAAGCACCCTAAATGAGGACCCTGAAAACTAAGAGTTTGTAATTGGGGGCAGTCCAAGACTATTAACTTCTGAAGAACACCAGCATCTTGTACAACTAACGATTGTACTCCATTACACTTTTCAATGATCAAACTCTCAAGAAATGGGAGATTTGACACCAGACAAGTAACTGCTTTGCTAGAGAGATGGCTTACTGAAATTAGATAAAGGGTTTTTATTTTGATTTGTGCATATAAAGACAATGGGGGATTTAACTTCATTTTCATCTCATCAGGCTTATAAGCTGATGGAAGTCTCAATGGCAAAAGCCAATCAAATGAAGCTGGAAATTCTTGTTCAGCAGGGGAGAAATCAAGATGAAGTGTTCTATTAGGTGTAATGGAAACAAAGAGAAGCCTATCTTGGTCAAGGTTAAATTGTAATCCCCACTTGTTTTTTGATGGATGAAGTTCAGAAAAATCATAAACAAGATTGAGTATAGTAACAACAATATCTTCCATGGTTGTATTAAGTATCAAATTCTTTTTCCAAAGGTCTTTCCATTGTTTCGAAAGGAAAGTGGTGTGTACAGCTGATTCAAAAGGGAGGAAGGTAATGATTCGGAAAAGAATCTCATCCGGAAAACAACTGATGTGATCTTGAGGTTCAGAGTTCCTGTTAGGAAAAATAAAGATCTATCTGAAAATGAATTTAAAGAGAACAGTATGATCTCAGTAAAAACGAAGTGCATCAGCGTTATATAGTTTAATCATAACAAAGAGATAGGCAACTGAATCTTGAATATGAGATAGGCAACTGAATCTTGAACTTAGTTTAGTTAGTTGATGCACTCATTCATAAGAATTGGTACTCGTTGACAAAGAGTAAATCCAGTTTTGATCATATATATAAATAAACAAAATTAAGTAACAATTGAAGAGGAAATACTAACAGTTGTTCCATTGCAGAGCGATCCTGTTTTCTCTCTCGATTCTTCTTCTTAATCTTGCTTTTGGTCCCTATTTTTTCTCCAATTGTAGAGGTTCTTTCAGTTACATACATATAAATGGGGCCTGCAGACGTTTTTCAAATAAAATTTCCTGCAGGCGTTTTTTGTTTGTTCTTTTAATTACTTTTCCTGCAGACATTTGTCGCCCTATCTAAACACTCCACAAATGAATATCTAATAAAATTGTATAGATCTGGTTTTCGGGACTGCTAAAATGCAAGTAGTGACTAATGACTATTAATTATTGACTTTGAATTTTTTAAATATATCTACATAGATTTATATATATATATATATATATATATATATAAACATCTGCTTTAACGTGTGAAATATTCAAATCATTAATGCATAATAAAAAATTATTTTCTTTCCGACTTCTTTGAATATGGATATTTTAAGAAAGAGTTTTTCAAGCAAATTGTGTAGGGACGTGTCAATAAAACCCTTTAAGGAAATGAAATTTATAATTATGAAATTATTTTCAAGAATTAAAATATTTGGAATTCAAGATTTTAAATTATTTAAATTTAAAATTGGATTTTATTTAATTTTAAATTTTAAAATATTTATTTCTTTTGAAAGTATTATACATACGTATAAAATAATTTAAGTTAAATCACTTTAAAAATATTTCTTAAAAGCATTTTTATATTTGAATTTAAATCTTTTAAAAATAATAAATTAATTATTATTTGTTAAAAAGTTTAAACGTCACTGTATAATACTTATATTTTGTTATCCCAAGACATAAATTTATTATTAGTTATAACTAAAAACTTTGTGCAGTAATTAATAGTAATTCGTTCGGTTGCTTTGAGAGGAGCATTTGAATTTGATAAGTGCGACGGCGAAAAATGTATCGAAAGGGTGTGGTGTGAAATCAATGAGAATGAACGATAAAAAAGCTTGTGTTTTAGTACATAGTCCTCAATCGATATTTAGCAATCTAAGTTTCGTTTCAGTTAAGATTTTGTTGTAGTGTGTTTTAGTTCATTTTAATCAATACTAATTTGTTTTAACCCGTACCCATTAGTACAAATTTTTGTTATTTTAAATTTAATTTTAATTTTATTATTACATTTAAAATTAAACTATAATTATTAAATTAAGTTATTGAATATAATTAATTATTTTCACCAAATTAACTAATAAATTGACTGCTATAATAGACATTGATAATAACAATAGAATGATCGCAAAATAAGAAAAATAAGAACACATAAATTTTACGTGAAAATCCTTTTGGGAAAAAAACCACAGGCAGAGGAGAAAAAATTCTCTAATGTTGAAAAACGAATAATACAAGATCAATTTCAACTACATTTATTTGAAGGTTGAAAAACCTTATTCTAATCAATGTCAAATAGAAGAAGTGTAGTTCTATACGGATTCTATTTGTGCGTCATGGTCCATACCACGGAGGCCAACCCAGTCCAGTATTGTACTTAATTGGGATTTGTGGCGGACTTTCACCCCCACAAATCCCCTTATTTTGCCACTTTTTTTTTCTTTAACAAGTGATAGGATTCAGGTCACACAACTCTAACATTGACTAAAACAATTGCTCCTATCAATTAATAATATAGCTATGGTGATCACAAATATAATTTTCTCCAGAATTACAATTACTAGTAATTATCACATTTCTGCTATTTAACCTAATAATTCAAAAAATTAATTAAAATTAAATCAAACTAGCTAAATCAACTAATGGATGCACGAAAGAATGAAACACAAAAACAATCAAGTATTAACCAAGTAACAAAGCAATACCTAGGTAAGAATCCACCTAGATATCATCTATAATTCTCAATCTAATTTATGCAATTTATTTTCTTAGCTCTTTCATCTATAGAAATCCCCAACTTATACTAATATCTCTTTCAAGTATAAGAACAACTAACTCTAGGTTGATTAATTGAAATTTATTTTCAATTAAAACCCCTATTATTGCATTAATTTGCTGTATGGATCCCACTAATAGATTTGACTCTAATCTACCAGATTTATATCGTCCTCTTTCTAGGATTTCATGCAACTCCATTCAATTATGCAAGATCTAATCACAAGAAGGTTATATTCAACCTCAGACTTATGCACATCAAACATGAATTAACACTCTAGATTTGTTAATCCAAGAATAATAAAACATTCATAATTGAAAACAAAGAGACTAAGATTTTATTGCATAAAAATAAAAATCAAACAATAAATCCATCGCTTAGGGTTCATCTTCCCTAGGTATTAAGAGAATTAATTTATAATGGCAAGAGTGAACATAAAAAATATAATATAATCACTAGAATAAACGAAATCCATGATAACTCCTATGAAAATCAACTTGGACTCTTGAATCTTGGTGGAATATTGCTTGGAATTTAGCTTCAATTGTGTTTTCAAGGTAATTTCATGCTTTTCCTAGGTGACTGCCTCTTTTTCCCTTTTATTTCCTTATTTATATCATCTTAAAGTGCTAAAAAACCTAAAAATTGTATCTTCTAGCTGTTAACGCACACAGTTGTCAAGATCAACACAGTTTGAACACACGGTCGTGTGAATTACCTGTGTGAAAATCTGTTGCATGTGTATAGCTTCCGGAATGCTTGAATGTTCTAATTTTCATTGTTTTTCACTTCTATTGCTCTCAAGTATCTTATTAAGCATTGAAACATGAATATAAAGGATTAGGAGTATATAATTCATAATTAATACCACATAATCACCCAAAAATACACTAAGAATGAAACTTAAATATGTTACTTTTGACACTAATCAATTAATAATTTTATATTTTATATTTGTATATAAATATATTTATATGCATATAAATGAGACATATTTACATTTATATAACATACAATTTATTAAGAAAGAAAAAGTTTATATATGTGAAAAATATTTACGATAAACTCAAAATTGTACCTTGAAACACATAGGTACCAATATGTGTCAATACCTAAAAAAACATGATATGCTTACCGATACATTACTTACTACATTGTTTTGAACGCAGAGTGGATTAAGAGAGAAAAAATATTGGATTTTGAAAATTCCATTTTGGAAATCCAAAATTTATCTCTTAAGTAGCATACGAGAACTAAAATACAAATTAATGATTTCTAAATTCTTTGTTTGGAAATTAAGATTATTGACAATCAAGGTTTTGAATCAATTCAAATTTGAAGTTTGAATAATTTAAGTTTAGATTGAATTTTAACTAGTTTTAAGTTTAAAAACATTTTTATTAATATAGATACATATAAAATTATCTGACCTAAATCACTTCAAAATTATTTTCCTAAAAGGACATTTTTAGATGTGAACTTAAACCCCATTAAAAATTTTTAAAATAAATTAATTATAATTTAAAATATAAAATTTACTAAAGAATAGAAGAATATTAATCGACTTACAATTTTAGTATCTAATAAGATTATTTTAGTTATAAAAAATTCTGCAAAGCCACTGCATGAACTTATGTAAAGTCATAAAATTATTATTCATTAAAAAGATTGTTGGTAATATTTTTTTTTGGACGCCATTGTATTAACTTATCTCTTGTTATTTGAAGGCATAAAATTATTATTAATTAAAAGAAAATTTAACAAAGCCTTTGTATAATTAAAATTTTCAATATCTACTCAGAAATGTGTTTGATAAGTTCAGCGACGACAACGACAACAAATACATGAGAGGGGTGGGTTGGGTGAAGCAAATAAGAATAAATGGAAAAAAAGCTTGTGTTTTTGAATCATGCATGGTAGTTGGTGTTGTACTGCTATTAATATTGGTCCCACCATTTGGTACATATTGTTACAATTCTCAACCAATACCAAGTAGCCTAGTTGTTCTAGTTAAGATTTTGGTTTGTTTTGGCCGTAAATACATTATATTAAGAATACAAAATGCATTATAATTATTTATCATGTTGTCATAAGTTATGCATAATATAATTAAAGGAAAACATTATATGAAAATGAAGTTTTTGTTTAGTGGTAAAGCTAAATTTTTATTAATGTAAATAGTATGACTTTAAATTCAATCACATGCAATTTTTTACTTTTAATAAAAAAAACTATAATATTCTCAAATAATATAATTTATTTTAATTACAGGATGACAATTTCATTATTTTTCTAATCGATTTGGTGTCCGATTGACTCATGACATTAACCATGTTAGTCTCACGGGGCTAGAGCTTAAGTTTGGCAAAACTCGCGGCCTTAGGCGATTTCTTTACTTTGAATATGCCTAAGTCAGTCTAGCTCTTGAAAGATTAAGAATTCTCACAGAAATTCTCTAAGGCACTAAAGAATATAGGAGAAGCAACTTGAACCGAAAAGAGTAACAAGAGAGTTGAAAAGCCACAAGAAGCAATGCACACAAGATGTTTGAGTAAATGCTCTCAATATGTTTTTTAAATAAGAAAGAATGAAGTGATTACAAATGAAGAGGGAGGCCTCTTTTTATAGTTGAGCTCCCCCAGATTCATCGATACAGATTAAATCACATCAATGGTTAAGATTAGTTCTCATCTACACTAAGAGAGTCCTAATGGATTTAAATTCTATACATGTTTATCCTTTAATATTTACAATAAATATAGCAGAAATAAAACATAAAAACATGCTAGCTAGTTGTCCTTATATAGGAGAGACAACTAGGAACAAAACTTAGTGGAAATTCAGAGGATTCCACGATTGCTCTAGAACTTGGAAAAGAAAATAATTAGGAATCTAATCATCTTTCACTATGTCGCCTTAAAGAATTAGTAAACCCCTTTCGAGGTGTCACCTCATAGGAACTGTATATTGTTTACATTGTGTCGCTTTGAAGGACCAGTAGATAACAGTTCCACGATGCTACCAAACTCCCTTGAATCCCCAATCAGGCGGCCCATTCCTCCATTACGCCAAATTTCCTATCTTCAACTAACCTGCCAAAGTAACTCCCTCCATTCTTCGTATTTTATAAACATATTTTTCACACACAAAAATTCACTTATTCCTGTAACATACAATACACCATATTTTAATACGTCAATACACAAACACATCCTGCATTCAGAGAGAATACTTGCAATCATCCATTTATGTCTTCGGCATTATGCATGCATAATTTTCTCATTCATCATAATAATATACAACCTTGGATTTCAGACTGAACTCAGAACAGACACACGAGCAGAACATTCCAGTGGCACAACAACAAACAAACTCCCAAAGTAGAATACAGAAACTCACATTAAATCCTTCGTCCTTGCCAACTTAGCTTGTCCAAACTCCAGAGCCTCCTTTTTCCTTGCAGTTAAGCATGACAATCTATGCACCGAATAAATTGAAGGTATTTAACTTAGAAACCTAGAATCTAGTCTCATATAGGAGCTTTATCAAAGATTTCAAAAATCTTACTTCTCTTTTGTTAATTTCACGAATAAGAGAAAAATAGAAAAGCTTACAATTTCCCCAAATTTTCTACTTCCTAGTCTCAAACCTCACGATCACTGCTCCATGCAGGACTCTCCTTACCTTTCTATTTTTCAAAGCAACTAAAGAACACGATGTAGATGAGAAGAAAATTATAAACAAAATTGAGAAAAATTCCCTTGCAGAAATATCCCTTTTCCCACATATATATACCCCTATTTCGCACGATCTCCATAGTCCAAAATAATCTTCCCTTGTTAATCATTTTGTCTCCCACTAAGGAACTAGCCGATTCCAACTTAACCAAACCAAAATTGAAACTCAAATAATTACCAATCAGCCATAAAATTTCTAGGTTTTCCAGTTAATCCGACTGACTTTCTATTTAATTCAATTAACTTCTAAATCCTCCCGAACTCCAGACTTATAGGAAATCGGGTGTGACATTTTGTGTTTTTATTCAATTGGTTTGAGCCCACACTCAAAGCAATTTATGGTACAAGAATAGCGGAGAAGATTGTTTGGTTAAAATCTGAAAAATGTAAAAGATTAACTTATCAGAAAACACATGTTTGATTTTGGTTCAAGGTTTATTGTTATAAATATCACAAACTGAGTTGGTTTTCAAACTTTTAATTATTTGTTGTACGAGAAAATAATTTTCAAATTGGATTTTTTCCAACATATATTATATGCACCTAACCATATACGAAAAATCCACCATGTCTATAAATTACTACTAGAGTATAATATATAACATTTGATTATAACATCATTCAACTACCACAAAACCTAACCTATTAGGTACATGCAAAATATAAGTAATGTTGAAAACTAAAAAATATGATTAATGCTGACATTATGGATCGGATGTTATGGTTGATACATGAAAATCTTGAATTAGATCTAACCTGTGTACAGAGAAAGCAATCTGTATGCTGAGTAAAACATTCAATGGTTTTTCTATAATTTAAGTAGATACTATTAACATTAATAATTCTACCTAAATAAGCGCGTATATCTATATGCATATATCTACCATATACTTATAACTTGAAGTTACTGAGCTTAACATTCTCGATTATAATCTTGTTATGTGAACAAAACCAACAGTTCTTTCTGCTTCAATATAATTCATAGAGACAAATCATTATATTAATAATAATAATAATATAAAACTAATTTGTAACACCTCGTAATTCAACTTGATCGTCGAGTCCGATCACCGCCCAAGCTATGAAATATTACCACAAATATCATAATAAAACACTTACCATTTATAGCAATTAATTTCATTTATACATCAAATAATGTCATAACTCCATGAATAATGTGAAATACAATCAAAATTGAGTCTCAAACGAGTTTATGAAAGCTCTTAAGTTGACCCAATAACAAATAAGGACTAAACTGGAAACATTTTCAAATATAATGGAAATTTTACAAAACGAGGGTCACACGGTCGTTTTCCCAAACCATGTAACTCACTGTGGTTGTGTGGACCAAAATCAATCAATTCTTTCAGTAGTCACACAGTCATGTGGCCAAACCGAGTAACAAACGGGAACCATGTGGTTCCAAAATCTCTTACTATAACACCCTAAATAATTTATTTATTTTTCTATAAATCCTAACATAAATGTGTATCTACTTTAGTTGTTAAGTGATATGGGTTTTTGTTTGAGGTATTGGGTTCAAGTCCCACTTTTGGCAAATTCTGTTATTTTTTATCCTAGCCTTATCCCTGCTAGGTAGGTTTGTGTTATATTGTTTGTAAATTCATATCAATATAACCATGCTAGTTTGAGTGGTGAGGAGTTAGCTTGTTGAAGGTCTTGTGTTTGAATCCTCATGCAAGTGTGGATGTTTATTTTTGTCTTGGTTGTCTGAGAAAGTTCAGATGGGTTTGGAAGTCTGTGTAAGTGGATGAAAGTGTGGGTAGTTGAGATTGGGCTAGTAGAAGGTCATGCCTAGATTGGAGGGAAAGGGATATTACTTGATTTTATTTTATTTATTTTATCAAAATTTTTTTCTCTTTCTTTCAAAAAAAAATTGACGTCAGTTGTGCTCCCCTTTTCTCTACACTTTCATTTTCCTTCTTTTTGCTACTTTCTCCTTTTCTGTTCAAAACCTGTCGTCAATCTTTGCGTTTTGGTTTTGTGATCTCTACTCAGATTATGATTGGTAAGTGTTCTCGAAGTTTTGTACATTTGTAGGTCATTTTCGGTTGCGTCAATGTTGTGCATTCTGGTGTTAAGTGCTAATCAAGGGGATCGAAATTCATCGTCTATCATGTAGAGTGTTAGAGATGTTGTAATTGTTCTGATAAGTGATCGAACTTTTCATTTGTGTACAACGTTCAAGCGTGTCGATTGGGGTTTTGATAATTGGTGTTTCAGTACTTGAAATTGATCGTTGGAATGTTGTTTTTAGGTTCTAGTGGGCTCAAGGTTGCAATAGCGTTAAAACTGAACCAGGTATGTACCCTAAACACGAAAAATTAAGGTTTGTTGAAAGCCAAAAAAGGGCAGTATTGATGCCACACGGGTGTGTGTTAGGCTGTGTGGCTGGCCATGTGTGAGACACGGCCATGTGAATGTCGTAGGTGTGGTCGTGCGTGAAATATAGCCGTATGATGGCAAATGTGTGGCTGTGTGGGCCATACAAGCTAGGCCAAGTTGGGCATGTTGGCCCACAAGGGCGTACCACACAGGTGTATGGGTTTTGGGTTAGGCTGTGTAGGCTACATGGGTAAGGCCAATTTAGGCGTGTGGGCTCACATTATGAAATTTTCTCTAGGGTCGCACGGGTCATTTCGATTGACTGTGGGCCTACCGTAGGGTCAGTAAGGGCTAATCAAACCCTTTTTCATGTGATCTAATATTCTGATAGTCTAATTTGAGTAAATAATTGATATGTATGTCCGACCGTACTGTTTAAGTATGTATGATATTTGTATACGAGCATGTTAAGCATGTTAAATCTGTTATTTCTGGATTCGTATTCTATATTTGTGTTTGGGGTAGGATTTGCGTATGTGGAGGAAGTGATCTGCAAGGCGACCTTTTGCCTATTATTTGGCAGCTTGGCTGCATGTTATTTGTTATGTGTTGCATCAAATATGGTGTGTAGGGTTGGGTGTGTGTTTCTAACCCCACATGGTGTGACAGGATGGACAAAGATGGTGTGTAGAGGATGGGGTAGGATTCGTATATCTATTCTGTACATTTGATTCTGATATCTGTATCTATTAAGGACTACGGTCTGATTCTATTTTTGTCTGCATTTGAGATTTTGTGAGTGTTGCATGACTATATCTATTGGGTTACACACTGAGTTTACAAAAACTCAAATCTGTTTGTCTGTACTGTTTAGGTAATCCACAGACTTAGGCGGGTCGGTGTGACAAAGGCTCAACGGTGGACACTCGACAGAGAACTATTTTTACATAGTAACAATGGTTTTATTTTTAAAATCTGGTTTTTCTTGAAAGTTTATAACTTTCGGGACTCTCTGAACTGTATGGTTTTCACTTTTCGATTTGGATTTTGTTTTGCTTTCTTTTCCGTAACTTTGACAAAAACACTTTATGCAAAAAAATGATTTTTGAAAACACAAGCTTGGTTTCGAATAAAACGATTTTCAAACTTTAGCTACAAAATTCTTGATAATTTAAAATGGTTTCAAATAAGATTATAAACACAAGTTTTTTTTTGGATATTAAGACTCTAATTGGTAAACTAATAAAATGATAAATTTTAACTTAAAAGATGTAAGTTAAAACCCTTCTTCGTAACATTCCCAGATTCAGCCATAACGTCTAGGTCGGGTTAAGGGTATTACACCTACATTCTAGTGGTCACACGGTTGTGTCACCGGCCCGTGTGTGTCACATGGTCGTGTGCAACCCGTATGGTACAAAAATGTACCACTTTGATCACTATTCAAGCCAACTATTCTAAAACCTCAAAAAATACATTTTTGTAAACTTAAAACCTGCACAAATCATCTTAAAACCAAGCCAAAATATATCATATATCATTCTCCTAAACATCTAACCAATATGCCACATTGGCACTAATACAAATCAAGGTATTATGTATTAATACAATCATTTCAACTGCTTAAACCATTCAAGCTTAACCTACCATATTTCTATCATGTTTTCATGCCAATTCCTTATTTCTATTTACACCAAATTAGCTCAAACAAGCCCCATTCAACATTTGACACTTATACATACTTATAAGCATTATATACAAGTTTCAAAAACTAGGCATCACATGTAGATCAACTTGTAAACTTTCAAAATAATTATATATGCAATACATCCCCTAAATACATGCCACATAACCCAGTTTGGAACAATAAAAAGACTACTAAATCCAATTACGATCATAACACTTCATACTGTATTCAAGCCTATTCATAATTTACTTATACTTAACCAAATACATACACCATCATCATAGTACATAAATCATGTAGAACAAAGTTATACCAAGACTACGTAAAATTAAATTCATATTATAAGATCACTAATTTTCCATGCCAATAATGCATGCATCATCTAACAATCCACCATCAAGTTCATTCTTTCATATAAGTGTTACCCATCCAAATTTTCACATATATTAGTCCTATATACACACCATTTCTACATTGTAACATTACCATTTGTATAATAATTCCAAAACAACCAACTAAATAAGGCACAATTTAGCATTTATTATACCATTTCACTCTTCAAAGTTTCCAATTCACCTATCTAAGTATTTTAAACATGGTCAAAACATAAGTGTTTTAAACATGGTCAAAACATACCTATACCAACAAGTCACTAATCATTTATGCCACATTGTCATTTCAACTTACATAATTCTAGCATATAATCTATAAAAAATAAAGCATATAGTCAAATTATAACAACTTCCAAGTACCTATTCGTATTTACCATACAATAGTTTACGATTTAGTCCATTTTAAGTAATTTCATCAAAATTATAATTAATCTAAACTAATAAACATCAAAATAATCAAACATATCACAGAACTTGTATAGTAAGTTCCATATGAACTTACTTGGGAAAACAACAACGAACAAAGCGTTAGGACTATTCCACAATTTTTTTCTTTTCTTCAATTATCTTCCGATTGATTCAAATATTGATCTATAATAATTCAATTCAATTTATCAATTCCAAAATCTTATAATATCCTATTGTAATCATATATTAATTCAATTTCATTTTTCAAAAGCTTCCTATGATTTTGCATTTTACTCAATTTAGTCCCTAAAGCTCAAATAGTTATATCTTTCAAATTTGAGCTTTGATTTACAATCCAATTTCAATTACATCCTTCTACAACCCTCTATTATCTATAATTTCAGAAATTTAACATCAATTTCGAATTGAACACTTTACAAACTAGTCCTTTTCACTTTTAAGCTTAAATTCTAACAATTTAACACCAAAAGCTTCAAGCATTCATCAATAAACTTTTAGAGACTTTAGCAATTTTGAAAAATAAAACTCGGGTTAGTAAAATCAAGTTACAACGATCTTAAAAACACAAAATTTATAGAAAAAACTTAGAATCACTTACCATGCAAGGCCGAATGTTTCAAGCTTAAAAATATAATTTTTTTCCCATATTACTTAGTGAAGGAGAAGAAGAAAAAACCATGTTTCTTTTCTCCACTTTCTTATTCATTTAATATATTTATATTATACTTTTTTTTTATTTTAACTAATATTTAACATAATTTATACACATAAACCACACCTACCTGTCCACTTTAGTCTTGAATGTTCTATTTGTCACTTTAGACTTTAGTTTAATTACCATATTAATCCTTCAGCAATTAAAATCTATAGCGATTAACTTTTACAACTTTTACAATGTAATCATTATACCTTAATTAACTATCTAATTGACAAAATTAAGGGACAAAACTTTAATTAAACTTTACACTAACATCATAAATATTAAATAATAATATTTATGATCTCAAACATTGGAAATGGGGCTTCGAAACCATATTTTTCAATACAACTGACTTTAGGATCATTACACTTGTATCTTAATTAACTATCAATTAAACAAAAATTACTAGACCAAATTTTAACATATTTCTATACTAGCCTCATAAATATTAAATATTAATATTTACAAACACGGTTAACTAAATTGAAATTTCATAACCGTAATTTTTGACACCACTAGAAATCGAGCCGTTACAATCACAATTTTGTTTAATCAAACATCCATTGGGTATGATCATCAGAATACTTTCTTGTGCTCTGTTGTAAATACCAAAATTATATTACAATTTGTTCTGTATACTTGCAAATAACACACTATACTTGTTATATTTATTTGCAAATTTACAATCCCCCACGCATACACGTCGAGGCACGATCAATTGGCATGATATGTGTTTGTGGTGTCATATATTTTATTTACAAGTTAATACAACCTAGTTAATGTTGTGAATTGCCATGTCTAGCCAAACTATGCCAACAATATGATAGCTTAATTTATTTAAATGAAAGATAATGTAAGTTTTTGTTTAATACCTATGAACTTACTAAGCATTTTATATGTAGATTTACGAGCCCCGATGCACGCACATCGAGGCATGATCAATTAGAATGATATGTGTTTGTGGTGTCATATGTTTTATTTACAAGTTAATACTCACCTAGTTAATGTTCTGAATTGCCATGTCTAGCCAAACTATGCCAACAATATGGTAGCTTATTGTATTTAAATGAAAGATAAGGTAAGTTTTTTTTAATACCTATGAACTTACTAAGGTTTTTATATGCTTACTCCATTTTTTTCCCTTTTCCTTGTAGATTACCACATTACGGAATGCGTCAAGCCGATTTGCTTCAAAGCTCACACTATCCTATCACCGAATTGGTAGATGTTTAATCATTTTAAACCTATGGTTGTGGCATGTATATTAGTATCATGGTACATACCTAAAGGTATAAAATCCTTAATGAGTTGACATGAAAATAATTTTGGCTTATGGTGATTTTGAATGTTGTTCATAGCAAATGGATTGGTTGTTACGTGGCTTAGCAATGTTGGATGCTTTTAGTAAGTTAGAACATGATCCTATTTATTTGGTATGTGAATTAGGAATGCATGATTTGGAAATGGTTGATACCTAGTTGCAATGGTATATCTTATTGTCATCCTTGAGATATGTGCTAGTGAATGGTTGATTTGGTTCATGACTAAGGTATATAAACTATTAAAAATGTTGATGAATGAATTGAACATGTTTTGAAACTGAATTGGCATATTCTAAGGTAAAGGTTAGGCATTGGATAACTTGGTTGATATGTATGCCATGACATTGATATGTTAAATCTAATTGTTGAATAGGCAATGAATGTTTTTAAGAAGTTGATTGTGATTGTTTGAATTTAATTGATATGTTTTGATATGTTTTGGTTCAAAAGAATTTGGTATTACATTAATTTTATGAATGGGTTTGGTTTGAAACTATGAAATAGGTACCAAATGGTTCATTTTTAGCAAAAAGATAAATTCCAAGTCCCAATGACCAATCTATCTTATCACAACGTCAGGCAACAATGAGTCATGTCGCGATGTCAGGTGGCTTGAAGTCACCATGTGACAAATTGTTTGGCAATATCATGACGTGGAAAAGATGACATCGCGACGTCAATACTGAATTTTCTATAACTTTTTAATTTGTTCATATTTTATGCTAGTGTTGATAAAAGAGCTTCAATAAGCTCGATTAAAACAAAAAATTAATTGTTGAACATAAGGTGAATGTGATTGACACTGAATTGCATGTGAGATGATTTCATACTGTATGTTTGACTATAGTTGCTCCAGCAACAAATGTAGCAACCTATGGCTCAAACCTGGCAATTGAGTTGGCAAAGGGTGTTAAAGATATTGTTTATTAGAATTTTTTTAGTATTGAAGATCTTTTCTTATTTTATTCTTTATCAAAGACCAATTTAGGTGCAATCTCATAATTCGATCACACTATCTGGAAGATTATATGTCTATTAAATCATATACATATAAACTTGTTTTTTTTCATGATCTATGACTTATAGAGAGCAATATTTTGTTCATTATTGGAACTTGTTAGAGTGTAATTTGGTTAGAGTGTAATTTGGTTTTATACAAACTATTGATATTCAGCTTGTACCTAAGCTTCCAAGGGGAAAAGTCTTAGCGGGTTAGTGATCTTAGGTAAATGTAAAAGAGTGAGGTTGCAACTTGATGGGTGAGTTGAACTTAAATGATGACTTGTGCTATTGATTCATGATGGATTACAATTTAGGAAAAGCCTCGTAGATAGGAAAAGGGTTATAAATTGCATAATCAATTCTCATGCACATCATAATTACTTTCATTTGTTTCTTTAATTGCAACTTAACATACAATTGGCAAGCAACTTAAAATTATCAATTGGTATCAAAGCTACACACTTGATTTATTAGGTGAGGATCTTATTGAAGTGATTCGAGATGCAAGGTAGCTTGATTTAAAGACTCCATATACTTGATAGATCCAACTATGACTACTAGAAAACTCGTATGAGGGTCTTTATCAAGTCGCTAAATTAGAGGGCGTGAAGAGCTATGCTTACTGATTGGGAGATTCCAACTACTGATGTTAGTGAAGTGCAAATGCTAAAGCCAAAAACCATATGGACCACAAAATAAGGTAAACTAGCTAATGCAAATTACAAAGCATTGAATGTCACCTTCAATGATGTGGAATCTCAAATGAATTTTGGACAATATTAGAAATACTGCATTAAAGGACTTCTATTGTCAAACAATCCCAACTTCAGATGTTATTGACCATGTTTGAAACTTTCAAAATGCTTGAACATGAGCCATTCTTTAAGTTATGTACAAAACTATAAGATACATCAAACCAAGTCTTTGCTCTTGGTGAAGAGTATAGAAATGCCAAGCTGGTTCAAAAGGTTTTGAGGTCTCTACTTGAATGTTTTATGATCAATGTGACTACTATGAAAGAGGCATAACACATTGATAGATGAGGATAAATGAGTTCATTAAATCTCTATAAACCATTAAGATTAACCATAAAGAGCCTAAGAAAAGTAAGGGTAAAGAAGAAAAGAACATGGCCTTGCAAATTGCGTCCTTAGTTGCAATCGAATAAGAAACTACCATCAAAATCTGAAGCTCATTCTCAAAAAGAAATTTAATAGGGCATTGAAAAAGTAGTCAAGGAAGACAAAAAATTTTAATAGGGGTCATAACTTAAATAAGGGAAAATTGAAGGTTGTTATTGTCCATGAAGAAGGCCCCCAATAAGAAAAATAAAGGAATTTAGTGCCATGAGTGCTAGAGATATGGAAAAATTCAAGTAAAGTATACCAATACACTACAAACCAAGAAGAAATCTTTGCAAATGAATTGAAGTGATAATGTTTATTTTATTGAACTAGAAGAAGATGAAGAGCACTTAAGTAATTATGTAGTTGAAGTTTCAACTGACTCAGACAACTGTAGTGATAGTGATTGTAACACCCCAAATCGGGCCCAGATGTTATGGCCAAATCCAGCGTGTCACATTGAAGTGTTTTATCGAAAACCTTGTTTTATTTGAAAACCCTTCTTCAAAATAAAAACCTAGAGTAAAATCCCAATTTGTATTTGTTGCTTTCAAAGCGAGGTGTATAAAAAAAACTATTCCTTCTTGTATGATAATAATTACTTTGTAAAATCTCTTTTCAGTTGCGGAAGCTTTATTTAAAACCGATGATCTATGAAAACATGTCATTTAAAAATCGAGTTACGGAAATGTAGTATTTAAAAACAGTTATGGTTTTAAGAAAACCATGTTCTACTTCTAGCAAATATAAAGCATAATAATAATAAATATAATCCTAATTTGAATAATAACTAGAGGAAAGGCCTTATTACATTCTGGACTGAAATAACTTTAAATACTAGAAATTATAGACTTAAGAAAACAAGTCCAAGTCGTCTTATTAGCTGGCCACCTCGGAGTCCCTCCAACCGTCGAACCACCTACTGAGGATCACCTGAAAAAATAAAGGAGGGGGTGAGTTTTCGAAAACTCAGTGTGCACAACCCTCAGCAAATAGAAAAGCATGCAATAGCAACTCTTTTTGGGCCTGAGCCCAATTCAATATCAGAACAGATGTAAAGCAATCAAATATGCACGGATCCCACCCATCCAACCGCTACACACCATATCCATCCCCCGATACACACCATATGGGGATATAAATATTGACCCACCCATCCGATACACTCAATGGTAGCTTGGTTGCGGTACTACCTTCATTGCAGCAAGCTGATAATCAAATATGGGGCTTAATAGCCATCGATGGAATCAAGGTCGTCAAGCAACCATGCGATCCTCATATACTTCCTCCATTCCATAATTCCCAACACATATGCAACCTAAACAGAATATCATATGAATGCAGCAGGTATACATGTAACACCTATAAATCTTACATTCCACAATAGGGGTATTTTAGTCATTTCTGCCCTTAGGGGCATTTTCAGTAATTTTTCTTTATTATGGGTTTATTACTTACCTTGGCCTATTAACAAGTCCTCGTTGGCTTAAGTGAACAGATACTATACACTAGGTAGGATTCCAGAGAAGAGGAGGTGAGTCATCAAGACCGTTTAAGTACCAAGCTTTCCCTAGACCTAATCTTAGACATGCATATACCCATTGCCACACCTTAACCTTATGACTTGTCGACAGTCGCAATTAATTAATTATTTAAGTTTTATGCCTGATTGAGTAGTTACCAAAAACTGGGTCCACAACCCCTTACTAAACACTAATAGATCCATACTTATTCATTTGGCCCTTTTAGGCCCAATCTCATTCATATGGCCCATCGGGCCCAATCAAATTCATATGGCCCATTAGGCCCAATCACTTTCATATGGCCCGTCAAGCCCAATCACATTCATAGTCATGCAATCATATGATTTTGCATCACATAGTATCAAATTACCAATTTTTCCTATTATGGGCCCTACAGCCCATCAGGCCCATTTAGCCCATACACGACCCAAGTCCATGGAATCACTCATGGGGCCTCTGATAACCTATCAGTTTTCCCCTTACGAGTGTTAGAACACTCGCAAGACTATTGTAGCCAAACTTTCGGTTTTTCGGTATTTCAGCTTTTCGGTATTTCGGCTTTTAGGCATTTCAAAATTTACCGGTCTACTGTGTGTGTGTAGTGTATGTACACACTTGGTACTAAAACGTGCTGCGATCTCCTTAACCACAAACCTACAGGTGATGTCACTCAACGATTAATCACACAATTATCAAATACGATCACCAAAAATCGAAAATCTCACATTTGCCTTATATTGAACGACAAGCCTTAACAGCCCTTCCTTGATCACTAATCACGAGTATTTCTTAAATCTGCATCAATCTTAATCATTAAGAACTAAACACAAGTGACTCACAAATCATCTTAAGTCACTCTTAAATCGTTCATGACCATTCGGCCAACCTTAACCAATAAAAGATGAATATTTACCCCAAACCCCAAAATGCCTAAGGAACAATTCGACAAAGATCTGAAATCCGAGATTCGATACTAATCCTCTACAAAAACCGATTTAGAAAGAGTGAGGGAGAGAAGAAATCAATACTAGGAAGACCATCTAAAAGAAAGTAAAGCACTTACACAAGAATCGATTGGCCAATGTTGAAGAAAAAGTGGCGGCACAACAGGATTTTGGCCAAAAGATATTCGGCATTAGAGAAAGTAACTAGGAGCGAGAAAGAAAAGAGTTTGATGAGAAAGAAAGGGAAGAACTTGGCACAAACTAAAAGAGAAAGAATAAGGGATTTTGGATTTTAGATATTTGAAGAGAAAAGTGTTTTCGGTAAAAAGAAAGGAAGAATTCGGCATTAGCCTTGAATTCCCAAAATCAGCACCTATATATACTATAGCCCAATTTACCTATCCCTAAATTCCCAATTCGGCTCCACTTCTCTACACCCCTCATCTCCTAACATTTCTCCCTGATAACTCCTTAATCCCTTCCTTAAATTTCTCCTCTGATCACTCCCTTCAAAGTTCACATCCAACGCCACTACTGGCCATTTATTGAGCAAAAATAAATCTTTCTTTTGAGCAAGGAGAGGTTCGAATCCCAAACCTCCTTGCCATGCATGTGACGCCACCTCTAAGGCCCACGTGTGCTACTTGTCACTCCAACACAAGGCTCCTTATGTCCAATTCCTCCTTCATTTATTTAAAAACCCAAACTACTTGCCATCAAGGTTCTTTTAATTATTAAACTATAATTTCCTTCACCCCAAAGTTTTAACTCATAGCTTAACCAAGGCCTATTATCACATAAATAAAACTTAACTAGGAATATTAAGCACACCTTTTATCAAAACCAAAAAAAAAGTTCAGGATTTTTGGGGCGTTACAACTCTACCCCCTAAAAGAAATTTCATCCTCGAAATTTTACCTGATCCAAACAGTTGAGGATATTGATGTCGCATCGCTTCCTTAGGTTCCCAAGTAGCCTCATCAGCCTTGTGATTACGCCAAAGTACTTTGACTAATGGGGTAGACTTCCTTCTCAGTACCTTAACATCACGTCCAATTATTTGTATGGGTTCTTCGTCGAAAGTTAGGTCTGGCCTAACTTCAATCTCCTCAACCGAAACAACATTTGAAGGATCCAAGCGATACCATCTTAGCATGGAAATATGAAACATGTCGTGGATTTGGCTTAGTTCAGAAGGTAATTCCAGCTGATAAGCGACTGACCCAATCCGCCTCACAACCCGATATGGCCCAATGAAGCTTGGGCTTAGCTTCCCCTTCCGTCCAAACCTTAATACCTTATTCCACGAAGAGGCCTTAAGAAAAACTAAGTCCCCAACTGCATACTCAATCTCTCGATGCTTAAGGTTAGCATACGACTTCTGCCTATCCAAGGCCTCCTTCAACCGATTCCGAATCAATCTTACCTTGCCCTCAATATCTGCTACTAACTCAGGGCCCAAAACTCTTCGTTCACCCAATTCCGTCAAACATGTTGGAGTTCGACACCTTCGCCCATATAGTGTTTCATACGGAGCCATCCCAATACTTGCTTGATAACTATTATTGTACGCAAATTCGGCTAACGGCAGAAAGTCTTCCCAGCTACCTCATAACTCAATTACACACCCCCTCAAC
Source organism: Gossypium arboreum (assembly GCF_025698485.1). NCBI lineage: Eukaryota > Viridiplantae > Streptophyta > Magnoliopsida > Malvales > Malvaceae > Gossypium > Gossypium arboreum. The sequence continues at coordinate 38,281,579 of NC_069074.1, read as the reverse complement.
ATATCTTACAAAACTTGGATCACCCTTTCGGACTGTCTATCAGTTTGAGGGTGGAATGCCGTACTAAAGTTCAACCTAGTACCCAACGCCTCGTGCAGCTTCTTCCAAAATCGCAAAGTGAAACGTGGGTCCCTATCAGATATTATTGAAACTAGCACTCCACGCAATCTTACAATCTCCGCCACATACAACCTAGCCAGCTTTTGTAACGAGTAATCGGTGCGGACCGGTACAAAATGGGTGGACTTGGTTAACTGATCCACTATAACCCATATCGAGTCTTTCTTAGTAGGCATCAAGGGTAGCCCACTAACAAAGTCCATAGTAATCCTTTCCCACTTCCAAAGTGGAATCTTTACTGGCTGAAGCAATCCTGAAGGCAACTGATGTTCCGCCTTCACCTTTTGACAAACCAAGCATTTACTTACGAACTCCATATCCTCGCGCTTAAGTCCAAGCCACCAATAAAGCTCACACAAATTCTGATACATCTTGTTTCCGCTAGGATGCATAGCATAGAGACTGCTATGTGCTTCCCGTAGAATAGACTGCCTTAGATCCTCGTCTTTTGTTATACACATTCTCCCATGAAAACACAACACTCCTTCACTATTTATCCCAAAGTCTGACGTTTCCCCATTTTCTACTTGTCTAAAACGAGCACCCAAAGTCTCATCCACTAATTGCTTATTCTTTATCTCCTGGACCCACACCGGCTTTACTTGAAGCTCAGCTAACAAGCTACCATCATCCAACAAGCTTAAACGGGCGAGGATAGCCCTCAAGTCCGACTTAACCCTACGACTCAATGCATCATCCACTACATTTGCTTTGCCAGGGTGGTATTTAATCGTACAATCATAATCCTTCAATAATTCCACCCACCTACACTGCCTAAGGTTTAGCTCCTTTTGGGTAAGAATTTACTTCAAACTCTTATGGTCTGAATAAATTATGCACTTCTCTCCGTATAAATAATGCCTCCATATTTTTAGCACGAAAACTACCGCAGCTAGTTCCAAGTTATGGGTTGGGTAATTCACCTCATGAGTCTTAAGTTGACGTGACACATACGTAACCACCTTTCCTTCCTACATTAAATACACAGCCCAAACCCACATACGACGCGTCACTATAAACCGTAAACTTCTTCTTAGGCTCTGGCTGAATCAACACAGGGGCCTCAGTTAAAACCTTCTTAAGCTTTCCAAAACTCTCTTGCTGCTTGTTCGTCCAATCAAACGGCACCCCCTTTCTCAAAAACTTAGTTAAAGGTGCAGTAATTAATGAAAAGACCTCAACAAACCGCCTATAGTACCCTGCCAAGCCCAGAAAACTTCAGATTTCCGACGCTGACTTAGGTGTTTTCCAGTCTAACACTGCTTCAATTTTCTGGAGATCCACCTTAATCCCCTCAGCTGACACCACATGTCCTAGAAAAGTAACCTCCCTTAGCCAAAATTTGCACTTACTGAATTTGGCATATAGCTGCTTCTCCCTCAACATCTGCAACATAATCCTTAAGTGTGTATCATGCTCATCCTCATTTCTTGAGTACACTAAGATGTCATCTATAAAAACCACCACGAACCGATCCAGGTAGGGTTGGAAGACCCGATTCATGAGATTCATGAAAGCGGCAGGTGGGTTCGTCAGCCCGAATGGCATTACCAAGAACTCATAGTGCCCATAACGAGTTCTAAAGGCTGTCTTATAAACATCTGCCTCTTTAACCCTCAATTGGTGATACCCTGAACGTAGATCAATCTTCAAGAAAATGGAAGCTCCCCTAAACTGATAAAAAGATCATCGATTCTTGTTAGAGGGTACTTGTTTTTAATAGTTAACTTGTTCAACTGCCAGTAGTCGATGCACATTCGTAATGTCCCATCTTTCTTCTTTACGAATAACACCGGTGCTCCCCACAAAGACACACTTGATCGGATGAATCCTTGATCCAACAATTCTTGAACCTGTGCCTTAAGTTCTACCAACTTCTTTGGTACCATCCGATAAGGGGCGATGGACATCGGAGCCATACCAGGTAACAACTTGATTTCAAATTCTACTTCTCTGTTGGGTGGCAACCCTGGCAACTCTTGGGAAAAACATCAGGAAATTCCCTAACTGTTCTTAACTCCTTAACAGTAGGGCTCTTAGCCTCCATATCGCTAATATAAGCCAAATGGGCTTCGCATCCCTTTCGTACCAACTTCTCAGCCCTTAATGCTGAAATCACATTCAACAGATAATTCTAGTGTTTACCAATCACCACTACCTCATTATCCTCCGCTGTTCTTAACACCATTCACTTTGCAGCTCAATCCAAGGTTGCTCAGTGTTTCACCAGCCAATTCATACCCAAGATTAAATCAAACTCCCTAAATAGCAGTTCCATCAAATCCGCTAAAAAGGTAACCCGTTGGACTACTAAGGGTACCTCCCTAAACAACTTATTCACTCCCACTGATTGGCCTAACAGGCTTATCACAGTAATCTCATTCGCAGTAATTTCAAACATATCACCTAAAGGTTCAGTCATATTGCATATAACATATGAATGCGTCAGTCCAATATCAATCAATGTAATGTAAGGTCACTCATGTATAAAGAACATACCCGTTATCACATCTGGGGCATCCCCGTCTTTTCGGCAATGAGTAGCATAAACCAAAGTTGGCTTCCTCGCCTCAGCATGGCCTACATTTCCGCCTGGTGCTCTACATCTATGTCCATTGCCGTCACCGCCCCTAGCTTGCCAACGGCCCCTTGGCGGCAGCTGACCACCCCTTGGTGGCTGAACACCACCTCGGCCTACGACTGGCACCTAACCTAGCCTTCCAGGGCAACTCTTGATCTTATGCTCCATAGATCCACAAGCTAGGCAAGCTCCTGTCCTCTTCCAACACTCGCCTACATGGCCTTCCCCACAATCAGCACAAGGTGGTACCCCTAGATTAACGGTGGGAGGCCCTGCTCTAATTGGCCCATTAACTCTGGCCCTAGCCCTCGGCCTCTAGCCAACACCAAGAGTCTCAGCCTCTCTTTTATTCGTACCCCTTTCTTTTTCCCGATTTAGGCACCTAGCGTGCTTCACGTCTTCTGTTATATTTTCTTTCTCTACCAACTCCAAGAAAACTCGTTCCCTTTGTGGAGCTATCAATACTCTAAGGCTATCCCTAAGACCATCCTCAAACGTAACGCAACACTCATAGTCCGTTGCCACCATAACTCTTGCATACCTACTAAGGTGTAGAAATTTTGCCTCATATTTCGCCACAGATTTGTTTTCCTGGGTCAAGTTTAGGAACTCCTTCTTTCTAGCACCCACATACTTCCCTTGAAACGCAGTTTTGAAGAACTTCCAAGTGACCTACTCAGGTTGGGTGCCCTCTTTAACTGTTAGCCACCACTAGTAAGCTTCTTCTTTAAGCATTGACACTGCCCCTTTCAACTTTTGTTCAGGTGAACAGTCCAAGTCCTCTATTATCTTTTCAGTGGCCTCCAACCAGTACTCAGCCACGTTAGGAGCCACACTAGCCATGCCCTTAAATATCTCAGCCCCATTTGATTGAAGCCACTCCGGAATTGACCCCCAATTTCCCGTGCCATTATTGGGCCCTACGACCCTTTCCAAAATCCTCAGCATTACCTGTGACAATGCATCATCCCCCGCGGCCCGATCTTATAGTCTAGTCTCAGCTACGAGTGAGGCTGGAGCCTATTCTACTCCAACATTGGGCATATGGCCCGATGTCGACGATCCAACCCTAACACTTCCACGGTCTCGGCCACGGCCTCTTGCAACTCTTCTAGAAATCATAGTTGGTTTACGTATTATCTGGATTAGAAATTTTATGAAATTTTAGTTTGTTTCAATAATTAAGCCGATGTTTTATGATAGTATTAAAAAGAAAGTTGTTTTCGTAAATCCTCTATAGTTTCAAGGTCCTACAGTCTTCAGTTTCACTCCAACTAAAAGCCTTAGTATAATCATTTAATGTAGCCCATTAACTATCTATAGTATATCAAATTAAACAAGCTTAATAATAAAGGAACTTACTTGGTTCGACGTCGGAGACTCGGTGTGCCGCATAGCAAGATTTTTTTTTTAAAATATTGTGATCCAATTCTTTTTTTTAAAAACAAACCCAAATAATAGAGCCCGCTTCACAGCTCGAGTTTTACAACTTAACTCTGATACCACTAAATATAACATCCCAAACTGGGCCCGGACCTTATGGCCAGATCCATCGTGTCACATTGAAGTGTTTTATCGAAAATATTATTTTCATTGAAAACCCTTCTTTAAAATAAAAACCTAGAGTAAAATCCCAGATTATATTTGTTGCTTTATGATAAACCGTAATTTATACATATTTTTACCCCATGTTTAACGTATTTTATGGATTATTTCCTATTAGAATTGGTGAATTCGATGCTCCTAATGCCTTAATTTCATGTTTTATACTTAGGAGAGCATAGGAGAGTGAAAGGAACGAGAAACGGGCCAAAAATGGAGAAAATGGGCCAAAGTACGAAATCAACACGGCTTGGACTTCCTCACATGGGTAAACCACACGGCTGTGTCAATTTGACAGATTTGAAGCACGATTCACACAGGCATGTCACACGGGCATGTCCCTGCCGAGCCCAAGTTTAGTCCAATTCGGAAAAGGCTAATTTTGTGGGTTTTTAGGCATTCCAAAGCCTATAAATACACCCTAGAGGAGGAAAAAAAGAGGAGGCATAGGAAGGAAGGAAGAAATTACTCGAAGGAAGCCGATTGATCCATCTCAGAAGCCGGATTCATTATCAAAACTGAAGATCTCCCTTCAATTTCCCTTCAGGAGTTTTAGGTTTTCTTTATGTTTTGTATTTGTTATTCTTCTGAGATGTTTTCCTTTTTAGTTATGAACTAAATCCCCTAAATACCTAAGGGGAATGAAACCTAAGACGAATCTTGTTATTATTTTTTGAGTTATATAATAAATATTTAACTTGTTCTTAATTATGTTTTCTTAATTCTTGTTTTGATATCCCAGGATGCTGATTCAAGATAAGCTCTTATTCAGAGGTGGAATAGACTCTGTCTAAGAGTACATTTGTCATAATTAAGCCGAGTTGATTGCGTGCCTAGAGATAAGGTGACAAGATTTTTTCGGATTGGGGTGAAACCTAATAGGGGGATCCATAAATCGAGTTAATGAACCTTAGAGTGTTAATTAAAGAAAAGTCTCAATTATTCAATCGAGGGATTAGACGTTATTAGTCTTGAATAGGGATAATAACATAACTTAGGGATCTCTACGAAACAAGTTAAATGAATAAATCGTCCAATTCGGAGCCAGAATAACAAGTACAGTCTAGGTGGATTTTTCCTTAGGTATTGTTTTAATTCAATTGTTTCCCAAAAGTAATCCCCCAATTCCATTCTCTGTAAATTCTTAGATTAGTTAATTAGTTAGTTAAAACAAAACCACCTTACTTTTAGCTGGATAATAAAAAGATAGTCATTACTAGTACTTTTAGTTCCTTTGGGTTCGACAATCCGGTCTTGCTAAAACTATACTACTGTTCGATAGGTACACTTGCCTACATCACGATAATATTTAGTTTCAAGAACGATTAATTATAAATTTATAAAACTTATCACACAAAATCATGCGATCAAGTTTTTGGCGCCGTTGCCGGGGACCTAAGATATTAAGAACACTCAATTTTTTTTGCTTTAGCCATTTATTTTCCTTGCAATTTAATTTTTATTTAATTTTTATTATTATTTAATAATTTACTTTTTCTTTCTCTTGGCAGGTTTTTATAGTTTATGACTAGAAGAAACCCGTCAGGACCACTATTCTTTGACGAAGAAATCGATCATACAGTTCGCAGAAACCAACGAGAAATAAGGCGAAACTTAAGATACACAGAGAACGAGCAAGAAGACGATGCTCAACTCCTAACCGAAGAGATGGCTGAAAACCAAGACAATCAGGTACCTCCTGCAATTGCGGTTAATCAAAATTCTGCTCCACGCACTATATGTTTATGCTAAACCTTCTTTAACAGGAACTGAATCGAGCATAGTTAAACCTGCTGTAGCTGTAAATACTTTTGAACTAAAACCTAATACTATTCAAATTATATAGTAATTTGTTCAGTTTGATGGTTTGAAGAATGAAGATCCCAATGCTCACTTAGAAAACATTTTGGAACTATGCAATACATTTAAAATCAATGGCGTTTCTGATGATGCCATATGTCTTCGGTTGTTTCCCTTTTCATTGAGGAACAAAGCTAAACAATGGTTGAACTCGTTACCACGAGGGTCAATTACTACTTGGGAGCAAATGACCAAAAAATTTCTATTAAAATATTTTTCGCCGGCTGAAAGGGCCAAATTATGTAATGATATCTTCTCGTTTGTGCAGATGGACTTAGAAACACTCTACGATGCATGGGAAAGATACAAGGACCTTTTGAGAAGGTGCCCTCACCATGGGTTACCGCTTTGGCTTCAACTTCAAACATTCCATAATGGCCTGAATCCTTCGACTCGACAAATGGTTGACGCAGCTACTGGCAGAACCATCAATAATAAAACACCTGAAGATGCTTATGAGTTTATAGAGGAGATGCCACTGAATAATTATCAATGGCAAGTCATGAGGACTAAGCCAACTAAAACAGCAAGCGTTTATAAAATCGATTCGATTACTATGCTGTCAAACCAGGTAGAACTTCTAAATAAAAAGATTGATGGTTTTCTTAGTTCTTCATAGGTTCACCCAGTAATGCGGTGCGAGACGAATGGAGGAGGAGCATGCACAGAGTATCAACCCTTCAACCCTAGCATCAAGGAGAAACAAGTTCAATATATGGGTAACAATAACTCTAGATCCCAAAATAACCCATATAGTAACACTTATAATGTAGGTTGGAGGAACTGCCCAAATTTCTCATGGGGAGGCCAAGGAAACCAAAGACCACCTCCAGGCTACCAACAACAACCCTACCAATAGGAAAAGAAGCCGAACCTTGAAGAGACGCTCTCAAAGTTTATATCGGTGTCAGAAACTCATTTTTAGAATACCAAGATAGCACTTAAAAATCAATAAGCGTCAATCCAAGGGCTCGAAACTCAGATAGGCCAACTTTCTAAACTAATCTTTGAACTACCACAAGGTAGCTTGCCAAGTAATGCTGAACCCAACCCAAGGGAGCAACTCAACGCGATTAATGTTTAAGATGAACAAGGATTCGTTAAGCCTGAGCCAGAACCGAGGCAAGAAACTATGGTAAGCAAAGGTCAAGGTGAGGTAGGTCATAATAAAAACAAATCAGTGAATGTCAAATATAAACCTCGTGTGCCATACCCCAACGCGACAAATTAGTGAATGTCAAATATAAACCTCGTAGGTCATAATTTATTGAAGCCCTATCGCAGATGCCAAACGCAATCAAATTTTTAAAGGAGCTTTTAGCAAATAAGCGAAAGTTGGACTAGGCATCGCATATGGAGCTAAATGCAATTTGCTCAGCTATTCTCCAAAATAAACTACCCAGCAAACTAAAAGATCCACGGAGTTTTATGATTCCTTGCTTAATTGGTAGTTTAGATGTTAATAATGTATTAACTGATTTAGGTGCTAGTATTAACGTCATGCCCTACAATTAGGTCTAGAGAAACCCAAACAGACTAGGATGAGCATTCAATTAGTAGACAAAACTATATGATTTCCTAGGGGTATTATTGAAGATGTGCTAGTTAAAATTAATAAATTTATATTTCCCGTTGACTTCATTATTTTAGACATAGAGGAAGATAGTAGCACTTCTTTGATTTTAGGAAGGCCCTTTTCAACAACTGCTAAAACGATTATTGATGTTGGCACAGGTGAACTCACACTCAGGTGTGGGAGACGAAACAATCACTCTTCAAGCTCGCAATTCTGGCAACACATCGAAAATTGAAGGTGATTGTTTAACCCATTCTACTAAAACTGACAATATGGTATAACCTACTTTGCAGGAAAGGAGCCTGAAGGAAGCACATGAGTCATTCTCAAGCAATAGTAGAGGACCTGCTCATGAAGATCGAAGGTTACAAATCGAGAAACTAGATGAATGGCGGACGCATAAACCAAGAACACACGATAAACCAAAACTACGCTAGAACGAGCTCAATACCTTCTCACATCAACTTAAGGTTGGAGATAAAGTCTTATTAGGTGCTGTATATCCTCACATTGTCACTACCACACCGAATGAAGAAATTCCTCTTACGGTACTTAGGATTTTCCCATTCGGTACAGTCGAGGTGAGTTATCCTAAGTTCGACACTTTTAAGGTAAACAGCACCCATCTAAAACCTTATTTTGATGAGAATGATAGTAGGAATGAAGAGTATAAACTCCTCAAACCACCATGATCATTCAATGGAGAGGTAAGTCGAGCTTAAACTATAAATAAGGGCTTCTCAGGAGGCAACTCGAGCACTAATTGTATTAACTTCTTTAAAAGTTAGTCTTCAACACCTAACTTACTAACGGAGCTCTTGAATACAGGTTTTCCACAGAGACATGGCCGAGCACACGGGCGTGCTTAAGGCTGTGTGAAAATAGGGCAATGATTTTTCCAAACATGGGCTACGATAACACACTATGGCCGTGCAACATGGCCGTGGTCGAACCTGCCAAAACAACACAGGCGTGCACACGCCCGTGTGAAAGAACCGTGGGTAAACCTAGTAAAATAGCACGGGGGTTCCACACGCCCGTGTCTAGCACCTGTGGTCGAACCTGTTAGATTGACACGGGCGTGGGTATACATACATGGGCATGGGAGAAGCGAACAATGCCAGACACGGCCATGCAAAATGATCGTGTGCACCCACACGCCAAGGAATATGGGTATGTACTAAATGTCGAACGCGCCCAAACTCGAAATTTGCGAATCACACAGGCTGAAATTGGGGAAACGGGGCGTGTTACCTGGCCGTGTGCCCCAAAATCTATAAATAAGCTATATTATTCATTGTCTTCTTCACCCAAAAACCCTAACCCTAGCCGGTGCAAGTCCACACGCCCTTCCTACCACACCCGTGCGCCGCTTCCAACTTCATTCCTGACGGTTATTCTTCCATTTTTTTAGTGTTTGTTCACTCTTTTATCTTTAACTCCACGCATTTTTAATGCTATAATCTTCATGTATCTTATACTATGCTATCATTCAAGTTTCATTTCTTTGAAGATTAGTTATCATATTCCCCATGACATATTTTTATGAAACTCCCATGCCTTATCCACCTATTCTAAATCAATATTCATAGTTTTTAATTACTTTTTATTATTTACCATTACAACTCATGCCTTGTGCCAAATTTATGCTCTTTATATTTCTATGAAATCCAATACCTATTTTTATGCCCTTACAATGCCAATGTCACGAAATTATGATATCAAACTTATTATGTTGGCTGAGTTTGGTTAGTATTAGTAATTTCGACTGAAATTGTTAGTTCAAATTCATGGCTTTTCAAATTCATTTACCCACTATTATTCTCCTTTATAATTGCAGGTACCATGTCATCCTCATGTGGTAAAAAGGTCATTGTCTCTGCTTTAAAGAAAAAGAAGGGAGCGTTATCTTCCTCAGGTCCTACCGCAAAAGTTCGTCACCCTTTTCTGAGGTTCCCCATTGGGCCCCAAGAAGAACTTTTCCAAATACTCTGGGCCCAACCTTTAAATGCGAGCCGCTGCATCGACTGGGCTACAATAGAATAAGTTCAGTTGGATGATGCAATTCGGGCCCTCCTAACCACTGACCCTTGAGAACTTTTCTTTGGGATCATCGAGCCGACATATCTCGAGTTTACAATGGATTTGTACTTTACATTTCATCTTCAGACCGTGATGACGAACTACGATGATCCTGGCACGATGCAATTTTGCCTAGGTGGATTAATCCGCCAACTCAGCATGCCAGAATTCGATACTGCACTGGGTTTATATACGGAGGAATTCAAGGAGGAGAATGACTTGCATACTCTTAACTGCCACATCCATCGTTCTCCTTCATGATGCTAGGACGCACTAGTACTAGGTGGGGCCACCTATAATCCTACCCGCTCCAGGGCATTGGCTCTCCCTCCATCTCTGAGGTACCTTTACGCCATTTTGGGTCACACGATTACAGGATGGCGAGGGAGCACTGGCATCGTCAACACTCACGATGCCTACTTTTTATGGTGTATGTGGCACAGGCACGTCATTGACCTTGCCTATTTCATCGCCCTCGCGATTCAGAACCAGACGGAGAGGCATAAGAAGGGGGTCAACTCTATTAGCCCATATGTTACCCGGTTGGCTCGACATTTTGGGCTCCTCAGCACCGCAGCCCAAAAATCATCATTAACCCTCATTGGCCAAATGTCTCCACAAGGCATCTCGAGCATGCTTAGCATGAGGATGATCGAAAAGCGTCGAGGAACCTACCCTCTTCAATATCATCTCACCCAATCTACCGAGGAGGAGACCTACGAGGACATTCCTGATGATGTTCCCCCACAGCACGAGGACCCACCGACTCAGCCACCACCACCCTCTCGTCCAGTTCATGCGGCGGCTTCATATGCTGACATCTCTGAGTGCCTCACTCGATTCGAGTAGCAGTGTTTTCAACAATTTGACAACATTGATGCTACTCTACAGTAGATTGTCAACACCTCCACATCTCATCGCCAGTCCCACCTCGCGAACCATCCAGCGATGAAGATGTTTAAAAACACTTATTTATTATTTTATGTTTTTAATTTTTATTAAAGCTACTTTTTATTTTTATTAAGATTTTAGAATTTTATTTTATTATCAATTTCGGTTATTTCAGTAACAGTAATTATTCTTCCTAATATCCCCTAAAAAGTTCCTTATTTTATCACAGTTATATAGAGCTCCTAAGCTCATCATCACATAGGAACTAACAACTCCACCGAGAAATGTTCTCGACTACTGCCATGTCCTGCTCGACCACGACCATAACTACCACTAGATATAATATTCTTTTGGCGCAGGACTTATGGACTAATGAACCTCTACCACCGCTGGAGTATCCTCCTCCACCCCCAAGCTAATTATTCTCTAAACTCCAGTTCGAGGAATTCATCATACATGAAGTTTCACTTTTCTCCCTACCTTATGATTACAAATTAATCTTTTCCTATTTACCTTTATACATTGAGGACAATGTACATCTTAAGTGTGGGGGGTATTCATTTCACTATCAGAAAAATCCCTGAATGACTGCCTTGTTCTCTTGAAAAGCTCTCATATCATTTTTAGGATAAATTTCAATTGATTTATGATTTTGATTGATATATCTTGAATTAAAACATAGGCACTTATGCATTGATTGTTTAAACTTTAAGACATTAGAGAATCAAGCATGATAAGTTGATTTTTTAAGAATTTAAAATTTTAGGTTGTTTCCCCAAAGTTTAGGTATTACTTTGAGTTGGAATTCACAAGTTTTAAACATCAAAAAGCCATAATTTTTGTGAGATTTTTGAGCTTTTTGAGCATCTATTAATTCTTTCATGCTCACTTTCATTATTGCTTTGAGTGCGTCAGTATTGAACTGTTATTCTAGAACTTGCTTGATTATGCATGTCAAGACTACACCATTTGATTTGATATGTCAAAATGATTAAGGCACATGCCATGAAAAGCCTACCTCCACGATTAACCCCTAGTAAGCCCCCTTGAGCCTAACAAACCATTTCTTGTATTACCCTTAATATTAACCCTTAACCCATTATTGTTGAGATCCTCTAAATTAATTTGATCCCCATTTTTGTCGAAATTGGATGGAAATAGTTGCTTAACTATGTTTTATTCTATTTTTTAATTTAACTTGTTCTTAAAAAAAATGTATACATATTAGTAGTAGTAATCTTTTGTTTTTGAGCTTAAGTATTTAAATTCCATATTCTGAGAAGAAGCTCTATTGTACGTAAGTGATATTAAATCTTTTTCTAGTTAAGTGATTTTTCAATTCAATTTCGATTCTAAAATTTTACTTTCAGCCTGTGAGTACACCCTCTAACCAAGCCTCATTACAACCCTCTAAAGACCTTTTGACTGATTTATCATCTCAATTTATAGTGGTGGAGATTTGATTTTCATGCAAGCCTATGGTAATGACTTTTCATTATTGACTATTGAGTGCTTCATTTATTGTCCTTAAACACCTCAAGTGATTGAGTGAATCTTTAGTGAGGATGTGAAACTCTGTGACATTTTGAATCAAATGTAATTATTTAGACGAGGGGAGACACCTATATTTTTATGATAAAGTGCTCAACTTGGAATGATTGAAACTTTGATGTTCTTTTAGTTAAATTCTCAATATGTGATTACCTATGGATTATTTTGAGATATTATCGATAGAAATTATAAATTGAGAAGAATTTATTTTGATTATGAGTTGAGAATTTTGCTTGAAGACAAGAAAATGCTTAAGTGTGGGGATATTTGATAAACCGTAATTTATACATACTTTTACCTCATGTTTAACGCATTTTATGGATGATTTCCCATTAGAATTGGTGAATTCGATGCTTCTAATGCCTTAATTTCATGTTTTATACTTAGGAGAGCATAGAAGAGCGAAACGAATGAGAAACGGGCTAAAAACTGAGAAAATGGGCCAAAGTACGAAATCAACATGGCCTGGACTTCCTCACACAGATAGACCACATGGTCGCGTCAATTTGGTAGATTCGAAGCACGATTCACACGGGCGTGTCACACAGGCATGTCTCTGTCGAGCCGAAGTTTAGTCCAATTCGGAAAAGGCTAATTTTGAGGGTTTTTAGGCATTCCGAAGCCTATAAATACACCCTAGAGGAGGAAGAAAAGGGAGAGACACAAGGAGGAATAAAGGAATTACTCGAAGGAAGTCGATTGACCCATCTCAGAAGCCGGATTCATCATCAAGACTGAAGATCTCCCTTCAATTTCACTTTAGGAGTTTTGGGTTTTCTTTATGTTTTGTATTCGTTATTCTTCTGAGATGTTTTCCGTTTTAGTTATGAACTAAATCCCCTAAATACCTAAGGGGAATGAAACCTAAGACGAATCTTGTTATTATTTTCTGAATTGTATGATAAATATTTAACTTGTTCTTAATTATGTGTTCTTAATTCTTGTTTTGATATCCCAGGATACTGATTCAAGATAAGCTCTTATTCAGGGGAGGAATAGATCCTATCTAAGAGTACATTTGTCATAATTAAGCGGAGTTGATTGCGCACCTAAGATAGGGTGACAAGATTTTACCGGCTTAGGGTGAAACCTAATAGGGGGATCCATAGATCGAGTTAATGCAACCTTAGAGTGTTAATTAGAGAAAAGTCTTAATTATTCAATCTAGGGATTAGACGTTATTAGTCTTGAATATGGATAATAACAGAACTTAGGGATCTCTACGGAACAAGTTAAATGAATAAATCGTCCGATTCGGAGCCAGAATAACAAGTACAGTCTAGGTGGATTTTTCCTTAGGTATTGTCTTAATTCAATTGTTTCCCAAAAGTAATCCCCCAATTCCATTCTCTGTGAATTCTTAGATTAGTTAATTAGGTAGTTAAAATAAAACCACCTTATTTTTAGGCTGGATAATAAAAAGACAGTCATTAATAATACTTTTAGTTCCTTTGGGTTCAACAATCCAATCTTGCTAAAACTATACTATTGTTCGATAGGTACACTTGCCTACATCGTGATAATAGTTAGTTTCAAGAACGATTAATTATAAATTTATAAAACTTATCACACAAAATCATGCGATCACTTTCAAAACGAGGTGTATAAAAAAAACTATCCCTTCTTGTATGATAATAATTACTTTGTAAAATCTCTTTTCAGTTGCGGAAGCTTTATTTAAAACTGATGATCTTTGAAAACTTGTCATTTAAAAATTGAGTTGCGGAAACGTAGTATTTAAAAACAGTTATGGTTTTAAGAAAACCATGTTCTACTTCTAGCAAATATAAGGCATAATAATAATAAATATAATCCTAATTTGAATAATAACCAGAGGAAAGGCCTTATTACATTTCAGACTGAAATAACTGTAAATACTAAAAATTATAGGCTTAAAAAACAAGTCCAAGTCATCTTGCTAGCTGGCCACCTCGGAGTCCTTCCAACTGTCGAACCACCTAGTGAGGATCACCTGAGATAAATAAAAGAGGGGGTAAGTTTTCGAAAATTCAGTGTGCACAACCCTCGGCAAATAGAAAAGTATGCAATAGCAAGTCTTTTTGGGCCTCAACCCAATTCAATATCAGAACATATGTAAAGTAATCAAATATGCACAGATCCCATCCATCCAACTGCTACACACCATCTCTATCCCCTGATACACACCATGTGGGGATATAAATATCGACCCACCCATCCAATACACTTCAATGGTAGCCCGGTTGTGGTACTACCTTTATTACAGCAAGCTGCTAACCAAATATGGGGCTAAATATCCATCAGTGGATCCACGATCGTCAACCAACCATGCGATCCTCATCTACTTCCTCCGTTCTATAATTCCCAACCTATATGCAACCTAAATAGAATATCATATGAATGCAGCATGTATACATGTAACATCCGTAAATCTTACATTCCACATATAGGGGTATTTTAGTCATTTCTACCCTTAGGGGCATTTTCGGTAATTTCTTTTTATTATGGATTTATTACTTACCTTAGCCCGTTAACAAGTTCTCATTGGCTTAAGTGAACAGATACCATGCACCAGATAGGATTCCAAAGAAGAGGAGGTGAGTCATCAAGACCGCTTAAGTACCAAGCTCTCCTTAAATCCAATCCTAGACATGCATATACCCATTGCCGCACCTTAACCTTATGACTCGTCCACGGTTGCAATTAATTAATTATGTAAGTTTTATGCCTGATTGAGTAGTTACCAAAAACTGGGTCCACAACCTCTTACTAAACACTACTAGATCCATACTTATTCATTTGGCCCCTTCAGGCCCAATCTCATTCATATGGCCCATCAGGCCCAATCACATTCATATGGCCCATTAGGCCTAATCACTTTTGTAGACACTCAATTTTTCCTGGGCCCAGAAATAAGTCCAAAAACAAAAACAATAAACCCAAAAAAAAAGTCCAAGTTCAGTCCAGATTTACAAATATAATTTGGCCCAATCGGAATGGCCTATTACTTGAAAAGATTTAAGGTTCATATATAAGCTTGACTCATATGGAAATATAATCTTTAAGGATATGCAATCTTAGATATGATATGCAATCTTAGATATGATACAATCTTAGATATGATATGCAATCTTAGATATGATATGCAATCTTGAAGATATGATCTTGTAATCTTGGAGATTTAATTTGTAGATATCCTTTAATCTTAACCGTTGATGTAATTGATCTGTACCATTGGATTTGGAGAGGCTCAACTATAAATAGAAGCCTCTCCCTTCATTGTAAAGGACTTGAGTTTTGGGAAGCAATAAGAATTCTTGAGAGCATTCACTCAAATTTCTCTCCCTCTTGCGTTCTTACTCTATGTGGTTTGTTCTTATTTTATTCTTCGTCTATCTTAGTTTTTCAACCTTTTTTTTATTTTAATTTCTTTATTTTTCAAATATGTATATTTATTCCTATCTTTTATTTATTTGATTATGCATTTTATATATTATAATATTTAACCTTTTATAAAGTTTATTTTCAAATATATATTTTCTATGCATGTATATATATTATATTATCATTTCATGTATTTTGAACTATTGCATTATATTTTTATAATTTGTAAATGTTCTATTTATTCATTTTTTAGTTTATGTGATTTATCTTATTTGTGCATAGTTTCATTTTTTATATGCTATGTTTAATTATTTCTTTTTGTGCTATTTTATGATATATATTGTTGTATAATTTTGCATGTATTATGTTTTTCTTTTAGTTTTCTCATGTTTTTATTTGTTTATTATCTTATATTTACCCTAGTATGATTTTTTCATTAAAAGTATGTTCATGTTATTTAGTTTTGTCTTAATGATATTATTTATGTTTGTATGGAAATGTTAGAATATTTTGTACATCTATGCTTCATGATGCATTAATATGTCATTCTAAAGCGTCATTTAAAATAATATTCCAAGGTTTTTTTAAAAAAAATAAAAGGCAATGCTTGATGTTTGGAAACTTCGAGAAAGGTAGTGCCCTAACTTACTGGGTTGCGACTTTTCTCGTTGAATTCGAATAGTCAAGCACCCTTCTAAGTGATTTTGAGTTTTCAAAACTTAAACAATTATTTCGAGATTTTAAAACATAGTGTCCTAACTTACTGGATATGGCATTTTGTTGTTTCGAGATAGAAATTTTCGAAAGACGAGCTTAGTTTCGAAGGTTTTAAAATGTTGCGTCCTAACTTACTGGATGTGATGTTTTGACTCGTTTGAAATAAGTGAGCCTTAATTTTCAAAATTAAGACATTCTAATTAAAAGAGGTTTGCATATTAAAACTTTCAAATTTCCGACATTAAAGACACTTGATAATAAATTAGGTACCAATTTTTGGGCATTACGAGGGTGCTAACCCTTCCTCGTACATAACCGACTCCCGAATCCGTTTTCTCGACTTTCATAGACCAAAATTAATGTTTTAAAACAAAACATTTTATAAGGTGATCTAATAACACCTAAAAAGATTGGTGGCAACTTCCGTTTTTGTTTTTCTTAAAGTCGATTCCCATTTTCCAAAACTCGATTTAAACTGGTTTCGACAACTTTCATATGGCTCGTCAGGCCCAATCACATTCATAGTCATGTAATCATATAATTCTTTATCACATAGTATCAAATTGCCAATTTTGCCTATTATGGGCCCTATAGCCCATCGGGCCCATTTAGCCCATTCTGCCCAGTTGGCCAATACACGGCCCAAGTCCATGGAATCGCTCATGGGGCCTCTGATAACCTATCAGTTTTCCCCCTTACAAGTGTTCGCGCACTCGCAAGACTATTGTAGCTAAACTTCCGTCTTTTCGGCATTTCGGGATTTACCGGTCTATTGTGTGTGTGCAGTGTATGTATACACTTGGTACTAAAACGTGCAGTGATCTCCTTAGCTATGAACCTACCGATGATGTCACTCAACGAGTAATCACACACTTATTAAATACAATCACCAAAAATCAAAAATCTCACCTTTGCCTTACCTTGAACGACAAGCCTTAACAGCCCTTCCTTGATCACTAATCACGAGTATTTCTTAAATCTACATCAACCTTAATCATTAAGAACTAAACACAAGTGACTCGCAAATCATATTAAGTCACTCTTAAATCGTCCATGACCATTCGACCAACCTTAAGCAATAAAAGAGGAAAACTTACCCAAAACCCCAAAATGCCTAAGGAGCAATTCGACAGAGATCTAAAATTCGAGATTTGATACTAATCCCCTACCAAAATCAATTTAGAAAGAGTGAGGGAGAGAAGAAATTGGTACTAGAAAGACCAACTAAAAGAAAGTAAAGCACTTACACAAGAATCGATCGGCCAACGTTGAAAAAAAAGTGGCGGCACAACAGGATTTTGGCCAAAAGATATTCGGCTTTAGAGAAAGTAACTAGGAGTGAGAAAGAAAAGAGTTTGATGAGAAAGGAAGGGAAGAACTCGGAACAAACTAAAAGAGAAAGAATAAGGGATTTTGGATTTTAGATATTTGAAAAGAAAAGTGTTTTCGGTAAAAAGAAATGAAGAATTCAGCATTAGCCTTGAATTCCCAAAATCGGCACCTATATATACTATATTCGAATTTACCTATCCTTAAATTCCCAATTCGGATCCACTTCTCTACACCCTTCATCTCCTAACTTTTCTCCCTGATAGCTCCTTAATCCCTTTCTTAAATTTCTCCTCTGATCACTCCCTTTAGAGTTCACATCCAATGCCACTACTGGCCATTTATTAAGCAAAAATAAATCCTTTTTTTGAGCAAGGAGGGATTCAGACCCCAAACCTCCTTGCAATGCATGTGACACCACCTCTAAGCCCCACATGTGACCTACTTGCCACTCTAACACATCCTTGTGTCTAATTCCTCCTTCATTTATTTAAAAACCCAAACTACTTGCCATCAAGGCTCTTTTAATTATTAAACTATAATTTCCTTCACCCCAAAGTTTGAACTCATAGCTTTACCAAGGCCTATTATCACATAAATAACACTTAACTAGGAATATTAAGCACACCTTTTATCATAACCGAAAAAAAATTTCGGGATTTTTAGGGAGTTACAGTGGTGCTAAATCCACTAAAGATTTCATGGACACTTACAGGACAATGCTAAATCCACTAAATGTGAAACTTACTAAATAAATCTCTATGTTGAAATAGAAGAACCAAAAGCTTTTGATGAAACTTCAAAAGAAAAACTCCCCACTAAATGAGAAAGGATCCAAACTTGATGCAACTATGAAAGAGCAACTAAAACACATGTCATTTTGAGAAAAATGAGCTCTAGGAGTTAAAATCTAGTTAAGATTTGTAACAGCTCAACACAATTGAGTATCTGCTTCAGTGATTAAGTGTTCTGGGTGTGTGTGAGAGGTCCCAAGTTCAAGCCATGACTTGGGAAAATTTTGGTATTTTTATGAATAAAGCCCAATCTTTGGTCAATAGGCCTACTGGTCTGGTTGTTAAGCAGTGTGTTGGCTTGCTGATGGTCCTACGTTCGAATCCCTGCGTGAGTAAGGAATATTATTTTTGCTCGGTTTGGTGGCTGAGAGTTTGAGTTGTATTGGAAATCTGAGTAGTGGAAGTTTGATGGAGAGAATTTAGGAGTGAATTAAGTGATTTTAAGGTGGTTATCGGGATTCTATTCATATTTTCTTTTCCTTTTCTTTTCTCCAAAAATAATTTTTTTTATTTTCTTTTCTCCTCTTTTCCCTTTTTTCTGTCGTTTTCCTTTTCCAATATTTTTCCTTGCTGCCAAAATTCTTATGCTCTCCCATTCTTTTTCCCTTCAACTTCTTTCCACTTAATTTTGTGTCGTTCCACGATTAACTGCTATCATTCGGTAAGTACTCATATTTTTTACATTTGTTTCTCTCCAAAAACTCTACTAGTTTTTCCATTGGGTTTTCCTCTCTCTTTTGCTGAAACCTACCCTTATCTTCTTATTTTCTTTCGATTTTGCTCCCATCCCGACTGCAATTGCACTTTTTTCCTTATTTTGGCATTTCGTGGTCAACTTCGGCAAGTGATTTTATGTGGTTGTAGTTGAGAATGTTAAGTTTCTGACTAAGGGTTATTCTGATGTTTGGGAAACATATTTTGCTAGGATCGAGACTCTTCTGGTACTACTTCAAAAGCAAATCGATTTGAAGCGTTAGGGGTAAGTTTCAATCGCTTAATAGTTGAGTAACCCGCTTAGGTTGGTTTTAATTCGTCAGTTAAGTGATTAACTGAGTAGTATTTTGGTCAATTATAGGTTTGGAATTTCTTGGAGTTGCTTTTGCGTCAAAAACGATACAGGTGTGTACCCGAAACGTAGAAAACGGAGTTTTGGCGAAAGCTGAAAATCCCACTGTCGAGGCCACACAAGCGTGTGGTTGCCCGTGTGGTAGGCCGTGTGGTTGCACACGGCCTTGTGATCGATGAGGCTAGGCCATGCGCGCAAGTGACAGTCGTGTGACTACCAAGGCCAAATTGGGTCGTGTGGCCACACAAGCGTGTGGGCCCACACGGGTAGGCCACATGGGCATGTGAGCCCATTTTAATTGAATTAATTGCTAAGGTTGCACAGGTCGCCCAAGTTAATTTTAAACCTATTGTAGGGTCAGTAAGCATCACTTAGATCCGTAATTGTGTGAACTGACTGTTTGATTTATATATATTGAGCATGATGATAGTATGCATGTATACTGAACTGGTTATATGTACTGATATCATGAAATAGCATGTCATGATTTGTATGTTGCAATCATGAGGTTGGGTTGCTTATATTTGGAAGAAGTTATTGAAAGGCTCTTAAGCCTAATATACTAGCAGCTCAGCTAAAAATTACTGTTTTGTGTCACATTTGGTACTGCCTGGAGTGTAGGGATGAGTGGGTTGATTTAATCCCCACATGGACTGTAGGGTTGGACAAAGATGGAGTGTAGATGCTGGTTGGGTAGGACTTTGTTACTGAATACTGCATGATTGCTACTGATACTGTTATGGGCTAAGGCCCTAATGTATACTGATACTGTGATGGGCTAAGGCCTTACTGCATATTGATACTGTATTGAGATGGGCTAAGGCCCAAACTATTACTGATACTGAAAGGGGCTTAGGCCCAAAACTATATTTGACTGTGCACTGTGTCTACTATTGTTTGTTTTCTATGGGATTACACATTGAGTTTACGTAAACTCACCTATTTCTGTTTAATGTGCACAAGTAATGCCCAGGCCTAGACGGATCGGTGCGACGGAGGACTCGACGATGACCACAGTTTTTAGACTTTATGTTTTTTAATTTATATTTTAGTGTTTTATTATTATTGGGATGTAATTTGAGGACTCTTGGGACTTTTGCTTAAATTTGGTTTTTATTCATTTTTTGGTGGAATTATAACTGCTAGTCGTAGGAAGTTCAGTTTTCAAAAAGCTAACGTATTTTCTAAACTCACGATTACTTAAACTGTTTTGTTTTAAAAGCTTTCGCAATGAGAAATGTTTTAACGCAAATGTTTTAAATAAGTAAAACAATTCTCTTTAGAACTAGTAAGAGATAAAGATAGGTAATAACATGGAAATGATTTTATTGTAATAATTTAGTTTTCAAACACACTATCATCTGACATTTCCAGATTCGGCCATAACTGTAATACCCCTACCCGTATTCATTGCCAGAATAGGGTACGAGGCATTACCGGAGTTTACGAATTAAATTTTTTTTATATTCAATATAGCCCCTTTATAAATATCTAACCTTCCCTGCATTATTAAATCGAGACCAATCCACATCAACCAAACCAATTCAACATATTTTCAAGATAAATTCATGCATATTTATAAGATAACGTCATCACATACCTAAAACCAGGTTTGTTAACCATACTAATGGCTAACTTTACATTCATTTCACGTTAACATTTACTTTGTTAGCTTATACATGCCATTGATTTCCAAAATAAAGTTTCTTTATTTACTGAAATCCTGAGGTTGATAGTGTGATGTGTCTCCGACCAAATCCGATTTCTGAGCTCTTAACACTACAAAACAGGGAAAAAGGAAACGGGGTAAGCACTTTGTGCTTAGTAAGCTCATGTAACAAGAATTATACTTACCTAATATTTTCAATACAATACAATAAACATTTATATATCCATTCAATGCATTATTACCCTAATATGCACAAACTCAACATTCAAGTTAGTACAATAATTTCCATGTGTCAATAATATATATATACCATGATTGATGAGCTCATCAATATCATGATTTCCATTTCCTTGTTATTTTTCCATATTTATCCCGTTGAATTTATTAGAATTTCGATGGATTTTCAGAGGTACACATTTAGTGTACATTTCCAGGTCCATCAATTCATATTCATGTGTGCACATTTCCATTTCAAAGAGCACACTCCCGCGAACCTCAACCTTGCAGCGGGATTACCAATCCAGGCTAACTCCCCTGCAATACAAACTCATAGAGTATTGTCGGGATTACTAGTCCAGGCTAAATCCCCTGCAACGACAATTACTCTAATGAGCTTGGATCTGAATTACCAGTCCAGGCTAAATTCAGACCCTAATTTGGATTACCCGTCCGGGCTAAATCCATTTTCCACATATTCTTCGGGAGGGCTATATCAGGTTAGGATCACCCATCCGGGCTAGATCCTTTTTACCGTCAATTCCTTTTCAGAGATCCATCGAAATTTCCTTTCATTCAACCGGGATTTCTTCCCTTTTTTTTTTCAAATATATCAATGTTTCATAAATTTCATATAATGAACATTCAATCATATTCATATCAAAAACATGCATTTCAAGCATTTAAGAATATAATTCAAGTTACATGAACTTACCTTGATACTTGTTTGTAAACAATAAAAATCTACTAATCCCGAACTTTTCCTTTCCTCGATCTAGCTTTCGTATTTGAATCTTCCGGATCTAAATAAATAAATTTAATTATCAATTTAATACATTTCATGTTCATATGCAACATTCTCTATAATTCAACTATTATTTATAGTTTACTCAAAGTTGTCTACTTGAGTCATAGTCACTAAATTATTTTTATCTTGAGCTACAGAATCCAAATTAGAATCCAATAATTTTCACTAAAACTAGACTCATATATCTTTTTACCATAAAATTTTCAGAATTTTTGGTTTAGCCAATAAGTACAGATTTATTCTTTAAAGTCACCCACATTACTTGCCGTTCAGCGATTCGACCCTTCTTCACTAAAAATTAATTATCTATTCATACAGAATTCAAATGATGTTATCGTTTGTTTCTCTTAAAAATAGACTCATTCAGGATTCTATACATATAAATTTAAGCCCCTAATTATTTTTATTCATTTTTATTATTTTTCAAATTCATAACAGGGGAACCCGAATTCATTCTAACCTTGTCTCACAAAATTCATTATATCTCAAAATTTACAAATCCATTGCTTACACTATTCTTCTATGAGAAACTAGACTCAATAATATTTAATTCAATATTTTTTTCATCTTCTAATTCGATTTCTACAATTTATGGTGATTTTTCAAAGTTAGTCTACTGCTGCTGTCCAAACTATTTTTGTGCAAGCTGTTTATTACCATTTTTCCCCTAAGCTTTTAATAAATGATAATTTCGTCCCTACTCAATTAGCCTCTTAATTGAGCTGATTTTCCTCAATTAAAATTTTATTCTATCACCTTAAACTAGTTTACAACCTTTAGGAATCAGAATTTCAGCAGTAGACTTTAATTCCAAGCATTTTCACAATTAGGTCCTAAAAATCAATTTCTATTGAAATTACCTAATAAAATCATCTCATAAACAAATTAAAGCTTTAATTTCATTCTATTTCATCATAAACTTACAGAAATCAATCATGGTGACTTTCAATTTCATCCATGAAATCAAAAACTAATGAATTTAATAGTAGGACCCAGTTGTAAAAGTCTTAGAAACACAAAAATTTCAAGAAAAAGGAAAGGATTAACTCACTTCATGAAAAGATTATGAAATACCAGCTTAGAGAACCCTCCTATGGCGTTTTTAGCTGCTGGAATTGAAGAGAAATGAAGAGAAATCTAGATATTTCCTATTTAGTCCTAGCTTTATTTAGTTAATTTTGCAATATTCCAATTTTACCGTTAATTTATCAATTTTTCTGCTAATTTCATACCTTTTCCGTCCAGCCCAAATAAATTTTGGGTCTAATTGCCTTTTAAATCCTTTCTCATTAGACTCTTAAGCTATTTAATCATTCTAGCAACTTTTACACTTATTACAATTTAGTCCTTTTCATTTAATTGACTACCCAAATATTAAAATTTCCTAACAAAATTTTAATACCACATAAATAACATTTCATAAATATTTATAAAATTATTTTTGACTCGGTTTTACAAGATAGAGGTCTCGATACCTTGTTTTTACCCAATTTCTTCAATAATTTCTTTTTCTATCTAATCACTAAATCGGTAAAATTTTTCTATCAATATTTTCATACGATTTTCCTTTCATATCAATTTTCAAGAAAAAATATTGAAATAAATTTCTCTTTAAATCGAATCTATGGTTACGAAACCACTGTTCCGATAACTTTGAATTTAGGCCATTACAATAACGTCTAGGCCAGGTTTGGTGTGTTACATTTAGTGGTATCAAAGCCAGGTTGTAAAACTCGGCTGTGGATTATGGGTTTTAAATTTGGTCTTTGAAGAATTGGTTTCCAAATTATTTGAAATGTTTCTACTGAGTATGTGGTACACAGAGTCTCCGGCGCCGATCCTGTAAGTATTCTGAAACTGATATATGCTTTAATTGAAAATGTTATGCTATCCTGAAACTACTATAGTTAGTATACTGTGAAAATACTCTAGTTAGTACATACTGAAAACTATAGTTAAACTGAAACTATAATATACTACTAGCGACTGCGACAAACAAAAACAAACTTTGAACTTCTGGTAATGTTTTACATAAAATATTTGTTAATAAACACTAGAACTGTAACTGATTCACAAAACTTTTAATACAGATAAATTTGATTAGATATGAGCACACGAGGTATCCGCGGACGGGGTACTAGAGGCTAAGATAGAGGCCGTAGAGGGGCTTGAGCTGAGTCCTCGTCATTAGGCAGCCTGTTAAATTTGGATACGAATGAGATGCCATTGTCGCCCACTTCTGAGATTGGGTCTCAAGATCACATGGCTGGGGACGACGTATTGTCCCAGGCTATGCTCAAAATTTTAGAGAGGGTCGCTGGGCCCAATATTGGATCTGGGGGTCGAGGTTCGGTTACAGAACAACTCTAGTCTAACGGAGCTGAGTTATTCAAGGGTGTTACTGTAGTCGCCCCTAATGTGTCTGAGTACTGGATTGAGGCTATAGATAGGATCATGGATGTCCTGGATTGCACCCTCGAGCAGAAATTTCAGGGTGCAGTCTCACTGTTAAGGGATGAGGCTTATCAGTAGTGGTTTACTGTTAAGGAGGGCACTCAGCCCAAATGCCTGACCTGGGAGTTGTTTAAGACCGCCTTCTAGGGGAAATATGTGGGAGCCAGTTATGTGGACGCCCGTAGGAGGGAGTTTCTGAATTTAACACAGGGAGATCGAACAGTGGCATCTGACTATGAGCGATGTGTCAGCTTTAAGGATGGCCTCAGGATAACTTGAGGGTTTTGATAGCTCCACAGGGGGAGTGAGATTTTTCTGCCTTGGTCGAAAAGGCGAAGATCACCGAGGAGGTTAAGCGCACTGAGTGCCAAAAACGCAATAGAGAGAGAGGAAGGAATAATAGGGATTTGAAACCCTCAACTTCTGTACATAGGCCTAAGAAAAAGGCCATAGCTGATGGGCCAGTTAGAGTTGGACCCCCTATTACTGCTACTGGACAGCAACCATGTGTTGATTGTGGTAGACGACACTAGGGTGGCGTTGGAGGAGGACTGGGGCATGTCTGAGGTGTAGATCATTGGATCACCGTATCAGGGAGTGTCCATTGAGGGCTGATCAGATGCAAGCTTAGGGTACTGGTAATGCACAGCCACAGAGGGTAATACAACAGCCACCGAGAGGCCGTGGTTAGGCTAGGGGTAGTAATGGCATGGGCCATGGGCAAAGAGCACCGGGCAGAGGTACTAGATAGACTGAGGCGAGGCAGTCGACTCTAGTATATGTTGCACATTGCCGAGAGGATGGATATGCTCCGGACGTCATCACGGGTACATTCCTTATTCATGATGTACCTTATATTACATTGAAAGATATAGGATCCACTTACTCCTATATAGTCTGTACTATGTCTGAAAACTTGGGGATATTGGTTTAGAGCTCTACAAGTGAGGTTACTGTACTGAGTCTGTTGGGGCAGTCTATAAGGGTTAACAAGTTATTTAGAGACTTCCCTTTAGAGGTTCAGGGGGCAACCTTTCTAGCTGATCTGATGGAGCTTTTGTTTGGGGAGTTCGACTTAATATTAGGAATAGATTGGTTGGTTAAACACCATGTTAGTTTGGATTGTGTGACCAAGAGGGTCATATTGAGAACTAAGGAGCATAATGAGGTAGTCATGATAGGAGAACGTCGGAATTATTTGGCTATCTTAATCTCTGCACTAGTGATTGAGAAACTGGTTCGTAAGGGATGTGAGGCGTACTTGGCCTATGTAAGTGTCTCAGATTCTTGGGATTCTACATTTAAGGATATCATAACAGTAAAGAATTTTCTAGATGTCTTTCTTGAGAAGCTACTGGGTTTACCTCCGGATCATGAAGTGGAGTTTGGGATAGAGCTCCTTATTGATATAACTCCAGTGTCCATCGCTCCCTAGCGAATGGCACCGAAGGAGCTTACAGAGCTTAAGGCTCAGATTCAAGAGTTGTTAGACTGTGGGTTTATCCACCCTAGTGTGTCTCCATGGGGAGCACTGGTATTGTTTGTTAAGAAGAAGGATGGATCCATGAGGATGTGCATCGACTACCATCAGCTGAACAAGTTGACCATTAAGAACAAGTATCCAATTCTGAGGATAAATGATTTGTTTGACCAATTCCGAGGGGCATCTATGTTTTCTAAGATTGATTTGCGTTCTGGATATCATCAGCTAAGGGTTAAGGAAGCTTATGTATTTAAGGCAGTATTTAGGACTCATTATGGACACTATGAGTTCCTAGTGATACCATTTGGACTGACGAATGCACCGGTGGCTTTCATCAATCTAATGAACTCAGTATTTCAGCCTTATCTGGATTTTTTTGTAGTGGTGTTCATCAATGACATACTGATTTATTTGAGAACTGAACATGAGAATGACAAGCACCTTAGATTTGTTCTTCAGACTTTGAGGAAAAAACAGCTCTATGCTAAGTTTAGCAAGTGTGAGTTTCGATTGCGTGAAGTAACATTTTTAGGTCATGTGGTTTCTGCTGAGGGGATTCGTATTCACCCTCGATAGATTGAGGCTGTGTTGGACTGGAAGTAGCCTAGGAATGTGTTTGAGATCCGTAGTTTTCTAGGGTTGGTGAGTTATTATCGGCTGTTTGTGGAAGGCTTATTGTTGATTGCAGCACCCTTAACTAAGTTGCTACATAAGGGGGTATCATTTAACTGGACTGATGTGTAGCAAGAGAGTTTCGAAAAGCTCAAGACTGTACTGACTAAGGCTTCTGTTCTGATACAACCTGAATCTGGAAAGGAGTTCACAGTTTATAATGATGCATCACATGTTGGTTTGGGATGTGTGTTGATGCAGGATGGTAAGGTGGTAGCATATGCATCTCGTCAGCTTAAGACACATGAGGCGAACTATCTGACGCATGATTTGGAGCTAGCCGCCGTGGTATTTACACTAAAAATCTGGAGGCATTATCTGTACAGTGAGAAGTGTATTATCTACACTGATTACAAAAGTCTCAAGTATCTCCTTACTCAGAAGGAGCTGAATCTTAGGCATCATAGATGGATCGAGTTGCTTAAGGACTACGACTGCACCATTGAGTACGATCCTAGTAAGGCCAACGTGGTGACCGATGCTTTGAGCCATAGGGCTATGACTGATCTGAGGGCAATGTTTGCTCGCCTTAGTTTATTTGATGATGGTAGTGATAGTCAAGCTTCAGGTTAAACTGACATAGATTGAGCAGATTAAGGGTAAGCAATTGGAGGATGAGTCTTTCGGTCTTTGGTTTTGACAAGTTCAGAGTGGTAGCACTACAGATTTTGGACTGAATAGTGATAGAGTACTCTGCTTCCACAAGAGAATTTGTGTGTTGAATAATACTAATTTGAGGCAGTCTATACTGAGAGAGGCGCATATTAGCGCTTATGCTATGCATCCTGGTGGAAATAAGATGTACCAAGACCTTCATGAGTTATATTGTACCAAGACCTTCGTGAGTTATATTGGTGGCTAGGGTTGAAACGTGAGGTTATTCTAAGCATGTTAAAGCTGAGCATCAGTTACCTTCGGGTTTGTTGCAGCCGGTTAGGATTCCTTTATGGAAGTGGGAGTGTGTAACTATGGAATTCATTAGTTGGTTGCCTCTAACACCTACTATGAAGGATTCAGTATGG
The DNA here is from genome assembly GCF_025698485.1 of Gossypium arboreum. NCBI lineage: Eukaryota > Viridiplantae > Streptophyta > Magnoliopsida > Malvales > Malvaceae > Gossypium > Gossypium arboreum. Next base: position 38,253,723 of record NC_069074.1, on the reverse strand, counting down.
GTCATCATGGATCTATTGACCAAGTCTGCTCACTTTATACCGATTCGTATTGATTATTCTTTGCAGAAGCTAGCGAAGCTTTATATTTCTAAGATAGTGAAATTGCATGGGGTACCAGTTTTGATCATCTCTGATAGGGATCCTTATTTCACGTCTCGGTTTTGGAGAAAGTTACATGAGGCTCTGGGTTTAAGGTTGGACTTCAGTACTATGTTCCATCCTCAGATTGATGGTCAGTCTGAAAGGGTGATTCAGATACTGGAGGATATGTTGAGGAGCTGTGTTATTGATTTCCAAGGCATTTGGGAGGATTATCTACCGTTAGCGGAGTTTGCCTATAATAATAGTTACCAGTCTAGCATCCAGATGGCACTTTATGACGTACTATATGGTTATAAGTGTCGTACTCCCTTATGTTGGACTGAGTTGGGTGAACGACGTGTTCTGGGTCCTGAATTGGTTTTCGAGATAGAGAATATGGTTAGATTGATTCGGGATCATTTGAAAGTAGCTTCTAACATGCAAAAGTCTTATGCAAACCTGAAGAGACGGGAGATTGAGTATTCTGTGAGGGACTCCATATTTCTCAAGGTCTAGCCATGGAAGAAGGTTTTGAGGTTTGGTTGTAAGGGCAAGTTGAGCCCTAGATTTATTGGACCTTACCGTATTCTGAAATGAGTGGGATCAGTTTCTTATCAGATGGAGCTACCTCCAGAGTTGGATCGTATTCATGACGTGTTCCACATCTCTATGTTGAGGCGTTACCACTCTGATCCTACTCATATTGTCCATGTTGAGAAGATTGAAGTTATGCCAGACTTGACCTTTGAGGAGGAGCCTGTCTAGATTTTGGATCGTGACGTAAAGGTTCTAAGGAGGAAGTTTATCCCTTTGGTGAAGGTTCTATGCCGTAATCATAGCACTAAGGAGGCGACATAGGAGCCTGAGGATGCAATGCATCAGCACTATCCTCATCTATTCTGATTAGGTCAATTTCGAGGATGAAAGTTTCTTTTAGGGGGTAGAGTTGTAACGCACAAAAATTTAAATTTTTGTTTTTGCGGATGCGTGACACAATTGAGTATCTGCTTCAGTGGTTAAAGGTTCTGGGTGTGTGTGGGAGGTCCCAAGTTCAAGCCATGACTTGGGAAAATTTTGGTATTTTTATGAAAAAAGCTCAATCTTTGGTCAATAGGCTTTTATTTAATTGTTGATAAACTTATATCAGAACGGGTTTGCTGGTTGGTAGTTAGGTAGTGTGTTGGCTTACTGATGGTCCTACGTTCGAATCCCTGCATGAGCAAGGGAGATTATTTTTGTTCAGTTTGGTGGCTGAGAGTTTGAGTTGTATTGGAAATCTGAGCAATGGAAGTTTGATGGAGAGAATTTAGGAGTGAATTAAGGGATTTTGGGCTTATTGGGATTCTTATCGAATTATTCTATTCATATTTTTTTTCTTTTCTTTTTTTCCCCAAAAATAAAATTTTTAGTTTTCTCTTCTCCTCTTCTCTATTTTTGCTGCTGTTTTCCTTTTCCATTGTTCTTCCTTGCTACCGAAATTCTTATGCTCTCCTATTCTTTTTCTCCTCAACTTCTTTCCACTCGGTCTCGTGTCGTTCCATGATTAACTACGATCGTTCGGTAAGTACTCATATTTTTGACGTTTGTTTCTCTCCAAAACATTTGCCAATTATTCCATTGGGATTTCCTCTCTCTTTTGCTGAAACCTACCCTTATTTTGCTGCCATTTCGACTACAATCGCACTTTTGTTCCTTATTTTGGCGTTTCGTGGACAACTTCAGTAAGTGATTTTATATGGTTTTTAGTTGAGAATGTTAAGTTCCTAACTAGGGGTTATTCTGATGTTTGGGCAGCATCATTTCACTAGGATCGAGACTCTTCTGGTACTACTAAAGTAAATTGATTTGAAGTGTTGGGGGTAAGTTTCAATCGCTCAATAGTTAAGTAAATCGCTCGGGTTGGTTTTAATTCGTACTGAGTTGTATTTTTGTAACACCCCTTACCCATGTCCGACGTTAGGATAGGATACAAGGCATTACCGAACTTAAACATACACAATTTCATAAAATCAGGTCATAAAATTTCAACCAATTCAAAAACACTCAAACACATGCATATCGTTCCTTATGCGGGCTTACGAGGCCCAAAACATACATTGGAAGTGGTTCGGGACTAAATCGAGAACTTATGAAAATTTTACAACACTTGGAAAATTTTCCAAATTTGGAGAGTCACATGCCTGTGTAGGTAGGCCGTGTGGCCACACACGCCTATGTGGCTCTGGACACGCCCGTGTCCTCTGCTCATGTAACTCTCTGTTTATGACGTCAGCAATGAAATAGAGTCACACGGCCAAGTCACACACTCATGTGCTAAGGCCGTGTCCCCCACACAGCTGAGACACACGGCCGTGTCCCCTACACTGCTGAGACACGCGGCCGTGTCTCTACCCGTGTGGCCAACACTTAGGCTATTTTCCAAGCCTTGGTCAACCATAAACCCTCACACATTTATACAACATCAATGACATATAACATGGCATCTATTCAATGATTAAACATCTTCAATTAGGCCACAAACATAGCATTTGCATGTCATCATTCTTGTATTTCTCATAATCATTTTATAACAAGTCTAGACATACCAAACCATATTCATTTGGCCTTGTCATCTTCATTACCACTTATAACCTTATACCATGGTTATCTTCATGCTAATATTCTCAACTTAATCATCTATCATTCATTCTCATGTCTAATTCATATCCTTAATGTCACATATCACACACTCACTTTAACATGTTTCTTTAAGGCATTCCACACCAATTTAATTATTTATCAACATCATTAACTTATTCTAAATTTACACTTTTATACTAAGAATATGGTCACATCTATTGATCAAAATTCATTCATAAAATATGCATAACATATCATACATCCATCGATAGCAAGCTATCACAACATGGACATCATCAAGACATTAGAACAATCATGCAAAATCAATTAGGTTTACAACCCAATGATCAAACATAAGCCATATCTCATGGCTCTATACAAATGAATCATCATAAGCCAACTCAATTGACCAAATCATGAAATACATATCATAAAGTACTAAGTCTCTATACATGCCACTCACTTGAAAACATTTAAGTTTATCGATACCCCAAAATTGATAATTTGATAGTGTGATGCTGCCTCCGACGATTTCCAACCCTGAGCTAACCTGGCAACACTAAAGAAATGAAAAGGAGGAGGTAAGCTATATAGCTTAGTAAGTCCGTATGAAAATAATAAGCAATTTATTAACGTGCTTTCGCCAAATTCTTACAACATGTTCTCATGGTAACATAATCGAAATTGCGCATAATTCCACTATTTGCTCATATTCCAGTCAAGCTGTCTACTCAAGTCATAGTCACTAAATTATTTATAACTTGAGCTATAGAATTCTAAATTTAGATCTGTTAAAATAATTTAAAACTAGACTCATATATCTTTCTACAATGATATTTTCAGAATTTATGGACCAGGCAATAAGTATAGTTTACTCTTCAAAGTCACCCCTATTTTGTTGTTTGACATCTTTGACCTTTCTTTACTAAAAATTAATTATATCTTAATACGGGATTTTGATGATGTTACCATCTATTTCTCTTGAAAATAGACTCATTAAGAATTTAGTCATATGAATTGTAACCCATAATTATTTTCATACAATTTTTAATGATTTTCCAAAGTTAAGACAGGGGAGCCCAAAATCACTCTGACCCTGTCTCACAAAAATTCAAATATCTCATAATATGAAATTATTTTGCTTACATAGTTTCCTCTATGTGAAACTAGACTCAATAAACTCTAATTTCATATTTTATTTAGTCTCTAATTCGATTTCCACAGGTTTTGGTCGATTTTCAAAGTCAAACTACTGCTGCTGTCCAAAATTGTTTTAGTGCAATATAATGATAACTATCATAAGTTCATTTTCAACTAATCATGAACTCACAATTTCATGGATTCCATGTTCAAATACACAATGTAAGTTAGCATGATATTGCAACAAAATTCATATTCATAATTTATACATCTTAGCTCACCGAGGTCTCGACATTTCAAAGTCTCAATAACCATAAGTTTAGTGAACATACCTGTACTCACTCATAGTATAGCATACAACCATACCTTCTTTAACATGCCCTCCTTGGGAATTTCATTACATCATCCATTGCATTACCCGTTGAACACTCGGAATACTATTGGATATGCAAAAAACTTGCACATAAGTGTCACATATACATATGTAGCCAAAGCTACCTCATAACATGTAACGCTCGCAATGGAGCTACTCACGGGCTTGCTCATAAAAGCTATCGGTCAAGGTGTAACTACACGGGCTCCTCACATAAGCTGTCAGGTATCCAACACACTTAAGGATTACCTAGCCACCAGTAGGACACATAAGACCATTGCCCAGACCCCAATTACATGTATCACATCCATTATGAACTTGGACCAACTCAATGAGCTCGGATGCCACATACATATCACGAACCCAGACCAACTCAATGAGTTCGGATTTCTTAATTCCTAGTGACATGTCACTTGTATCCTAAAATATTCCTAAGGTTCAAACGGGATTCTTTCTCACGTGTACATAACATCTCCATCGCACTTGCTCGTAATGTCATGGATAACAACCATGATACCATTTGTACTTACAAAGTTTCCATTAGACATAGCATACATAATAAAGATAAAATAATTATCACATAATGTTAACACATCAAAACATACTACATTGTCACATTATTTACACATGTACTTACAATTCATGTAATATCAAGCATTAACATTCAAGTATAACATTGCATTATCATTATCACACGAACTTACCTCGATACCAAGAATGGTGAAAAATGACTTAATCGTCAAATACTTGTTTTTCTCTAATCTAAGTCCTAATCTCGTTTTCCTTGATCTATAACATCACATTTAGCTTAATAATTAGTCACATTATTCATTGTGTCCCAAAAATCATATTATGGCAAAATTATGTTTTTGCCCCTAAACTTTGTCATATTTACAGTTTTGCCCCTAGGCTCGTAAAATGATTTTCATTCAATTTCTTTGTACTTTAAGCCTAACTGAATCTTTTGTATAACTATAGAAGCCTGAAATTTCCACTAAATCACACTTTTATGACACTTTTATATTTTTTACAAAATAGTCCTTTTAGACATTTTCACCGAAAATCACTTAGTAAAAGGCATTTATTTATCATTCAACATTCATTTTCTACAATTAGACATCAAAAAACATGCATATCACTCATGGGTAAATTTTTAAACATGAACCCTAGCTCAAAATAATGGTAGAAATAGGTAAATCAAGTTACGGGGACTTCAAAAATGTAAAGAACATTAAAAACGGGACTAGGATGCACTTACTATGGAGCTTGGAAGTTGGAACCAAACCCTGGCCTTGGCTTCCATGGTAGATTCGGCTGGAACAAGAAAAAGATGGACAATTTGGCTTATTTTGGTTTTTTAATTCTTTTAATTATTAAATTACCAAAATGCCCCTAACTTAAAAATATTCTATTTCACCTATTTCATGCCCATTTTTGTCCCAAAAATTAACCAATGGTCTAATTACCATATACGGACCTCCAATATAAAATTTCATAACAATTGGACACCTCTAACATGTAGAACTCAACTTTTGCACTTTTTGCAATTTAGTCCTTTTGACTAAATTGAGTGCCCAAACGTCAAAATTTTTTAATGAGATTTTCAAAAAATCATTCTGTGAAACTTTAGACCATAAAAATATAATAAAAATAAATTTTCTTATGTCAGATTTGTGGTACCAAAACCACTGTTTTGACTAGGCTCAAAATCGGGCTGTTACAATTTTGGTCAATTATAGGATTGCTTGGAGTTGCTTTTGTGTCACAAACGATACAGGTGTGTACCAAAACATAGAAAATGGGGTTTTGGCAAAACTTGAAAACCCCACTGTCGATGCCACACGGGCGTGTGGTTGCCCCTGTGGTAAGCCGTGAATGACCAGAGGGCCGTGCGATCGACGAGGCTAGGCCATGTGTGCAAGACACGGCCGTGTGACGGCAAGGCCAAATTGGTCTGTGCAGGCCACACGAGCTTATTGGCCTGCACGGCAGGCCACATGGGCATATGAGCCCATTTTCACTAAATTGATTGCTAAGGTTGCACAGGTCGCCCAAGTCGACTGTGAACCTACTGTTGGGTCAGTAAGCATCACTTAAACCCCTAATTGTGTGAACCAACTGTTTGATTTATATATATTGAACATGACGATAGTATGCATGTATACTAAGCTGGTTATATGTACTGATATCATGAGATAACATGTCATGATTTGTATGTTGCATTGCATGGGGTTGGGTTGATTATATTTGGAGGAAGTGTGCTAAAAGGCTCTTAAACCTAATATACTGGCAGCTCAGCTGCAAATTACTATTTTTTACCGCATTCTGTACTACCTAGTGTGTAGGGATGGGTGGGTTGATTTAATCCCCACATGGAGTGTAGGGTTGGACGAAGATGGTGTGTAGAGGTTGGTTGGGTAGGAATTTGTTACTGAATACTGCATGACTGCTACTGCTATTGTGATAAGCTAAGGCCCTAATACATACTGATACTTTGATGGGCTAAGGCCCTACAACATATTGATACTGTATTGAGATGGGCTAATGCCCAAACCGTTACTGATATTGAAAGGGGCTTAGGCCAAAACTGTATTTGACTGTGCACTGCGTCTACTATTGTTTGTTTTCTGTGGGATTACACACTGAGTTTATGTAAGCTCACCCCTTTCTGTTTAATGTGCACAAGTAATCCCCAGACCTAGATGGATCGGTGCAGCGGAGGACTCGACGGTGACCACAGTTTTTGGACTTTACATTTTTTTTAATTTATGTTTTAGGATTTTTGTAACACCCCTCGCCCGTATTCCTTGCCGGAACAGGGTTCGAGGTGTTACCTGACTTAAACTCAGCCACTCACACAAAAACCGTGCCGAAAAATTTTAATCAATTTAAAACTTTTCTTTTCATATGTAATCTATCCCATATATGGGCTTATGAGGCCCAAAACATCACTAGCCAACATAGGCCAATTCACATGGCCAAAACACTTTATCAATACAAGCCAACACCTTTGGCTAAATTATAATATCACATACTCAACATTAAAACCTTATACATGCCATAGACTCGAAATACTAGGATTTACTTACACCAATAGCGTGAGCTCGACAATCTGATAATATCTCCGGCGAACTCCAACCCGAGTAGGTAACTGGAGTCAACAATCTATAAAACAGAGGAATGTAATAGCAGAGTAAGCTTTTATAAGCTTAGTAAGTTTTAAGCAATGCAAACAAATAAACGCAGTTATACTTCGATTATTCAATTTCTCAAGAGGCCATATTCTAGGTATATTGCCATCTAGCCGAATATACACAAGCACATAATGCACGTTCAGCATTCTTATCACACTTAATCTGAATTCATATAACATAATTAAATCAAATACTTTCACATACTTTCACACCCCGACCAGGTGTATCATGATCATAGATATAGTTATAACATTTATTCGCATATGTATCACATCACACTTATGATTCAATTCAAATCAAACTCACATATGAGTACATAATGTGTACCTGGCCCTCTTAACGTATTGAATGTATTCATTTGTCAATCTAACACGAGGTGCCTTAACCTTAGACTTTTATTCATTCACTGACATTTCACCGCTAGGCTCAAGGCTCGATATCATGTCACCGGCATTATAGCCTACTAGGCTCAAAGGCCCGAATAGTATCTCACTGGCATAATAGCCTGCTAGGCTCAAAGGCCTGAATATAATACCAGTACTAGGCCTGCGGGATTTAACCCGGATATAATACCAGCACGAAGCCTGCGGGTCTTTAAGCCCGGATACACATCAAATATCATGCATATTTAATCATATATTAACACATCTCAAATACTTTTCTTTCATCTCATTTTCACACTTAGCATTTGATAGCTTATGCATAACATTTCACTCACATTCATTTCAAACTTATCAATCGATTATAAAAGCACATTGCATATTTACCAACATGTTATACTTACCATTAGGCCATATAAGCATGATACAATACACTATCATTTCATCTTTAACATTCAGCTAAATCCTATCTTACAAGGAACACCGAACTCACATAACATTTTATTTCACCGGCATTATAGCACGCTAGGCTCAAAGCCCGATATCGTCTCACGGCATTATAGCACTGCTAGGCCCGGCTTAGAATATCATATTTCGATAGACAATTCACCTATTCTTTCCCACTTTCATAACTTACACTTCAATCATGTATAATGAAACACATATCTATGAACAAAGATTTTCATCCTTTCAACCACATAGGGTTTAATTTCCACATTGGAACACATATCTTAGTACATCATTTGATAGTATCAAATTCGACTAGATATGCTAGTCACATACGGCTCATAACTTTAATTTAATATTCATTCAACACAAAGAACATATGTATATTTTCACTGAAGCATCATCTCAATACAATACATCTTGCTCACTGATTTGCACACAACTATTCAAATTAGCAATTATAAGATGGTTCCGCACATAGCCCATCCTTATCGATAATTTACGATGATTTTATCCTTACTCACATATATGACATAGGCATTTTCACCTATGCTTCTCAATTCACATTCATGATTCAATTTCAATCGATTTAACATGTATAAGTACATATCGCATGCCTGACCAACTTAATGTATTGAACGAAATCGATTGTCGATTTAACACAAGGTCTCATAGTTGAACATAAACATGAAACCATTTCTTATATGTTCGATTCACATCAATCACTTTAGTACCAAGCCACATTCGGCTATCAGAAAGGACTAATAAAAATAATTTTATACACATCATGGTTTCCTTTAGATATTTAATAATCACAAATCGTGATATCTCTACCAGCACATATACGGCATAGTTTATTCATTGTAACACTCATTTAGTGCATCAAATTTTCAAATCCAATTCAACTTAAGCATAATAGCCATAATCGGCTTATAGCCTTAAATCATTACATATTCGGCACATTAACTAAATAAAATTTACATTCTCTTTGCCATATTAATTTAACTCTTAGGCATATAAAAAGGAATCAAGCTTAAACACTTAATAACTTACCTCGAATGTTGTCAAACGATTACAACGGCTATTCGATTACTTTCTCTTTTCTCTTATCCGAATTTGCCCCTCTATGCTCTTGAGCTTAAATTCAACAATTTTAAACTTAGTCATTCTTCGACTATTCAAGCATCACTTTCAGAATATATAATATATATATATACTTGACTTTCACACATACAAATCATAGTAAGCTTATAAGAAATCAATAAGCAACTCATTAACAAATTTTTGTCAATGTTTACCACATAATCATAATTTCACTGTAAGCTGTCTTCCTGAGCAATAGTCACTAAATCATTTATAAATGGAGCTAAGAAACTCAAAATCAATTGCCGTTAATTTTCCCTGAAATTATATTCATATATATTCTATCCATAAAATTTTCAGAATTTTTGGTTTGGTTAATCAATACTATATTTTTCTTAAATTTTCCCCTGTTTCACTGTTGGACTAATCTGACCACTCTTCACTACGAATCGAATTTCTCATTGTACAGAATTCAAAATATGTTCCCGTTTATTTCATTTGAAACTAGACTCATTAAGGAGTCTAAGAATATAAACTTCATCTTATAACCATTTTTTTACAATTTATAATGATTTTATAAAAATAGAACAGAGGATTTAGAAGTCATTCTGACCCTGTTCCACATCACTTCAAATATCTCATTATCGGAAATTCTTTTGCTTACACGGTTTCTTTTATAAGAAACTAGACTCATTAATATTTAATTAAATAATTTATTATGCTTCTAACTCATCTCCCACAATTTATGGTGATTTTCCAAAATCACGTTACTGCTATTGTCCCAAGCAGATTTATTACCAAATCATTTTTTTTCACACATACCTTGCATGCATGTTATTTAAACATGCATATCACAAATCAATCATCACATACCTATAAATTCACTTAAGCATAATCTCCATTTCATCATTTTAAAGCACAAACATTACTCAATATTGTCAAAGTTCACATTCGGCCATAATACACACAACATGTTAGCCGATTTTTCCCCTTAGCATCTAATGCACATGCATGCTCATCCAACTCATATTTTTCATTGACAACCTCCTTAACTTCAATTTATTCACATCTTTAATCATGCTACATTCGACCATTATTTAACAACAATTCATGTATCATTTTTATTAAACACTCAAAATCAACCATCTTCATACCTCATCACCAAAGACATCAAAATACCAACCAAGAATGTAACATTCATGGTCGAATATCATCTCCATCAAATACCAAAATTTGAACCATGGCTAGGTAGATTTCCAACTTACAACTTAAAATATACATGAATCTCAAAGAATAATATCAAACATACCTCAATCTAGTTACATGCATGGCCAAACTTCTTAGAAACTTTTCCCCTAGGCACCAAATATTCAAGAGCTTCTTAATCAACTTAAAGGTGACCAAATGCCTTAACTTCAATTTCTTCTTTTTCTTTCTTTAGGTACGGCAATGGAAGAAGAAAAGATGAGCCAACTTTGTTTTTATCACCCTTTTCTTTTAATAAAAATTCATATTTCATAATATTAATCCATTAAACATTTAATTCTTTAATATAAAAGACATGAAATGCCCATCACCCACTAACTATTATAATGCTAAAATGCATATATTATCTATTACCCATCACCTTGGCCGGCCACTACATTAAAAGTGGTCCATTTGACATACAAGTCCCCCATGTCAATAATTCATGCATTAATAGGCCACTTCGAAATTCACCTATCACATTTTCAAATCTTATCACATGAGTCCTTCCTTATAAATTAATACCTAATCGATAAAATAAAGGCACGAAATATTCACACATACAAATTCCACTTACAATAAGTACAGAATATAACATCTAATTATTTTTGTGACTCAATTTTGTGGTCTCGAAACCACTTTCCGACTAGGGTCAAATTAGGGCTGTCACAATTTTATTATTATTGGGATGTAATTTGAGGACTCTTGGGACTTTTTCTTAAATTTGGTATTATTTATATTTTTGTGGAATTATAACTGCTAGTCGCAGGACGTTTGGTTTTTAAAAAGCTAATGTATTTTCTAAACTCATGATTACTTACACTGTTTTGTTTTTAAAGCTTCCACAACGATAAACATTTTAAAGCAAATGTTTTAAATAAGTAAAACGATTCCCTTTAGAACTACTAAGAGATAAAGGTAGGTAATAACATGGAAATGATTTTATTGTAATAATTTAGTTTTCGAACACAATATCATGTGACATCACCAGATTCGGCCATAACATCTAGGCGGGATTTGGGGTGTTACAAGATTCATACCATTAGAAGAAAAGAACTAAACAAAGGATGACTGGGCTTGTAATGCTTTGAAAATTTTGATATCTTTGAAATTTTTACCATGAACTTTTCTAAGAATTGATATCAAATTATTCAAATAATTTGGTAAAAATTAAATTTACAATAATTATATCCATTAATTAGTTTGGATCGGGATTTTATTAAACTAGGTTATTAACAAATTTGTAAGAAAATTCAAATTCGATCATGCAATTTCCAAGTATTAGATTTTGGATCTAGGAAGAAGATAGGGGTTTATGTTGCAATTACCTTAAAGACCTAATAGCCAATAACCCAAAGCCTAATTGAAGCAAGGGTTCACGTATTTTATTCTCTCTTGTGCTATCAACTTGGGTAACGAAAGAGAGAAATGTAACACCCCTATCCCGTATCCGTCGCCGGAATAGGTAAAGGGGCATTTCCGGACTTGAAACTCATATCAGAACAGTAATTTTTTTTTATTTTCTTGAAGTAAAGATCATTCAATTGGATAATTGCTAGACACAACCAGGGATAAAATTTAAAAAAAAAAACTTATAAAAGTAAACATTCAAAAGATGTCATATTCGCATAGCTTATATACATTAACCAAAATATCCTCCCACTACTAGTCTATTCTATACATGCCATAAGATAATCCAAAACATAGCAGTACCAAATAGTGGATAGTGATAGTGTGACTAGTTCTTTGACGATCCCCGAGCTGTAGCTTCCAAATGAGATCTATAAAACAGAGGAAACAAAGTAAGCGGAGTAAGCATTACAATGCTTAGTAAGTTTTAAGCAGTGTCAACAGATAACAATCAAATTATAACATAGTTGTTCATATTTTTATTTCACTCTTCCTTGGGCATACCATCCCTTTACCGAATATGCACATCTCATCATATATAATAGGAGATAAATTCTCACTTGATAGTGATCTCTTATAAACATAGGTACATTACATATTTTCACCTAACTTTCCACATTGACCAAATGCACAATAATCATAGAAACGGTCTTATTGCTTTACTCACATATGCATCACATAACGACCTTGTGATTTAGTCTAAATCAAGCTTAAATATAATCTCAAAATACATACGACCAACTTAACGCATTGAACGTATTTATTACCAATTGTTCTTGTGAAGTCGTATAATCTTATGCTTTACTCGAATCTTCAATGAAACCTTTAGCTCGAATAGTCCCCACACGTAGTTATCGGGTCTTACCGGACAAAATCTCCACACGTAGTCATCGGGTCTTACCGGACATAATCTCCACACGTAGTCATTGGGTCTTACCCGGAATATATTTCCAAGTTTCATGTACATTTAATCACATGTTACAACATTCACATCGACTGTCATATTTGTAATTCATTTGCCTCATCAAATATCTAATAATACACACCTTTCACATTTGGTCATTCGGCCACAATATACACACATCTCCTACATATTTCACATTAGCCATTCGGCTTTACCAAATATACATATCTCATACATATTTCACACTAGCCATTCGGCTTTACCACATATACATATCTCATACATATTTCACACTAGCCATTTGGCTTTACCACATATACATATCTCATACATATTTCACACTAGCCATTCGGCTTTACCACATATACATATCTCATACATATTTCATATTAGCCATTCGGCTTTACCACATATACATCTCATACATATTTCACATTAGTCATTCGGCTTTACCACATATATATATCTCATACATATTTCATATTAGCTATTCGGCTTTACCACACATACATATCTCATACATATTTCACACTAGCCATTCGGCTTTACCACACATATATATATTTATCTTCTACATCAATTTCAGCAATAGCTTATAAGCAACTCAAATAGTTTCATCAATGTTTACAACAAAATCACATATTCACTACAAGTTGTTTTCCTGAGCAATAGTCACTAAATTATTTATAACTGGAGATAAAAAACTCAAAATCAATTGCCGTTAATTTTCCCTGAATATAGACTCATATATCTTCCATCCATAAAATTTTCAGAATTTTAGGTTTGGCCAATCAATACCAGATTTTTCTTAAAGTTTCCCCTGTTTCACTATTTGACTAATCTGACCAGTCTTCACTACGAATCAAATTTCTTATTGTACAGAATTCAAAATATGTTCTATTTGATTTCATTTGAAACTAGACTCATTAGGGAGTCTAAGCATATAAATTTTATATTATAACCATTTTTGTACAAATTATAATGATTTTCTAAAAATAGAACAGGGATTTTGAGTCATTCGATTAATTGTCTCATACAACTTTAAATATCTCTTTATAGGAAATTTCTTTGCTTACACGGTATCTTTTATAAGAAACTAGACTAATTAAGCTTTGATTACATATTTTATTACTAATTAAGCTTTGATTACATATTTTATTCAGCCTATAATTCCACACCAACAATTTATAGTGATTTTCTAAAATCACGTTCTTCTTCTTGTCCTAAGCAAATTATTACAATTTGCTCTTAAATTTCCAAGTCTAAACACTTATGAACTTACCATTTGAGTTTAAGACATATCATGGCCACATCATATCTTATTAAATCAACTCATTATGTCCTATTATGATTGAATTTACTCAACGTTTAATCACTTAAAACTTACCTCGGAAGTGGTCGACGACTAGATATCCACGGCTATTCGTTTACTTTCTCTTTTCCCCTATCCGACTTTGATCCTCTTTGCTCTTAAGCTTAAGTAAAACAATAGATTTGCTTAAGTACTTAACTAATATTATTCACTTAACAATCACATTTGGAATCACATATCATTTAATCTATATCTGAAACAATAGATTTCAATATGTATCATATTTAATAAAACATGCCATGACTCGATTTCATGCTTATTTAATTTATATCTAATTCACATTCACAAGCAATGAGTCACTTAATTTATCATGCTTCCTTATACATGAATTTAATCATATTGCCGAATGTCCTTATGTGTACATGGTACATACATAAGGCATATATATATATATATATATATATATATATACCTATATATGACCATTACAATTTAAACATTTAATCATAATCGGCAAGCTTTATTTCAACTATTTAAGGTGCAAACATCAATTAACAAACAAACATTATCAACCCATTTTTATTACACGTTTTCCCCAACTTAACACCCCCAAATTATCAAACTTTAACAAGTTTAAAACTCATCTAATGACCATTTATAAACTAAGGCATCAACCATTCAAATTCAACTCATCACAACATGGCGAATACACATTTCTCCTACTTCCATTCTAAATAAAAGTTTATCAAGCTTCCATCTTCATTTAACTATGTACCATTTAGAACTATCAATACTTTACACCCTTTAACAAATTATAATCAATTGCTAAATGCATCTTTGACAATTTAAACCACGCAACTCAAATTCTTACAATTTAAGCTTAGAAATTTCTATTCATGTAAATTTTAGCAACATGGAGTCCATTAAACACTCCAAAATTCCATTTGAACAACAATTGTTCAACCTTCTAGCATAATTTCAATCTGGACAGCAAGCATTATTTAACATTCAATTTGTTTTATTAGACCATCGAATAGCTTAATTAACACCAATTTATAGCCCCTTGAACAATGAATTAAACCCATTCGATTAGCAACAAAAACTAATATTTAACAACCATTGTTTTCTTTTATTTCAAACATGCAGCAGACCAATTCCTCCACATATTACAGCACATTCAAATCAGCATTTACATCTGGAACAATTTGTTTTCAAGTGCAGTTTCAATGATCATTTATGCATTTAATTTTCAAATTGTTACATCACTACTAACAACTGAAACTCAGTAAGAATAACATAATATTTTAGCTATTAGACTCAATTTATCAACCCCTAATCGGCATGAAAATAGAACCATTAATTTGTTCAAATTTTGGACAGCATAACGAAGGCACAAAATTGGACAGTAGTAATTTTTACAACTAATCAAAGAGCTTTTCTTTTCTACAACCCGCATTCATGCCTTCCAACCACAATCCATCATCATTTTTCTTTACAACAAAGTTAAAGATAGAGGGGAGCTTAGAAAGCTTACCAACTTAGGATACAACTCTTAAACAAGCTAAATCCTTAGTTTTCTTCAACATGCAAACTGTCTCCATTTTTCTTTTTGTTGCAGCCCTCTTCTTCTTCTTCGATGGATTACTGAGTTACTTGAAATTTCAGCTACCTAACTAGCTAAAATCATAGTTTTTCCTCCTTCTAGCCATCTTCTAAGCCAAAAATTAAAGCAACCCAACCTTCTTCTTCCTCCCTCAAGTCACGGCAATGAAGGAGCAAGGGTGAGACAACTTTGGTTTCTCCTCCCATTAACTAGTATTTTATTATTTCTCACACAACATTTTAACACAAAATGTTTATAATATGTTTTAACCCATAGCATGGCTGGCCACTACCTAACATTTTGGGTAATTTGACATGCAAGTACAAGCATTTCCTAACATGCATTAATAGATCCTTATAGATTAACCTATCACATTTCAAAAGTGTCACACATAAGTCCTATTTAATAAAATTCACTTTCAATTAACAAAATTCAAACATGCAATTTTCACACATGCATATATACATATAATAAGCATTAAGTATGACGGTTAATTATTTTTATGACTCGATTTTGTGGTCTCGAAACCACTTTCCGACTAGGGTCACATTAGGGGTGTCACAAGAAAACTTTTCTTCTTTGTTCTTTCTCCAATCTTGCACCAAATTAACCAAACCAAGAAGGTAATAAAGTGTGATTTTTCAATCCCTTCCATGATTTTCTAACCAAAATAAATGGATTTTTCATTGTTGGAAAAGAAACCCAGTATCCCTTCCTATCCCCATTCTCATCGACCCTTGCCTAAAGAGTGGAGAGTTCAATTCTTTGATTGATTTTCATATTTTTTGGGTAGTTTGGGGTGATAACAATAAAAAAAATTAGTTTCCAAGCAATTGGAAATCAATTTTAGAAGAATTTTTTTTACTTTCAATAGGATTTTTAATTAGGTATAAAAGCGAGAGGTTTTGTTGCATTGAATCACAGTCATATTAGTCTAATAGAGTTTTTAGATGTTTGTTTGTTAATAACTTTATTTGTAATAGTGTTGGTTGTGTTAATGAAGCGAAAGAAGTTGTTGAATCCTCCAAAGCAAAAGGAAAAGCAAAGATCGTTGAGGATTGATTGATTTTAGGTGTTGAATGCTTGAAACCTCAACCTATATTCTCTAACATCTCAAAATATTGTATAAATATGTTAAATTGCATGTTTTTGTTATTAATATATATTTTTGCATATATACTTTGTGAATGTGATTGTTTAGTTAATGAATCATGAACTTGTTATTTGTTTAAATGAGAAAAAGTTTTAATTTATAAATACTAACTCCTGTAAATCATGTTTTTTAACTATTTGGGTATAATTGGTATGCCTTAGAGTATTGAGATCGTAGTTAATTATCCTTGGGTATCAATACCTATTGTCTAAAGTATTGATACTTAGATCTCTGGCATCAATACCTTTGCAAATAGTAGCCAAATTTCAAAATAATGGAGCATTTATCGGTACATAGCACCCAAGTAATAGTACTTGGGACCAAGTATTGGTACTTACCCTTGGAGTATTAGTGAACCTAAACATCGATACAACAACCTGTTTTTTAATAGTGTCGAAGATAGTGGTTTTGGGACCACAATTCTGATGAGTGAGTCCATAAACATTATTATTTAATACTTACAAGTTAAATACGATGTTATTATGAATTTCAATTTTATAGATTTTATTAATTGGTTAGATAGTCAAGGTACAAATGGTTCGTACCAAAAGTTTGTAGTTTTGGGAAATGAGATATCGAAAGCTTATTTTCATAAATCGAGTTTGTAAATATTTTTATTAAATATTTATGGACTTTTTATATAAATGGATTGAAGTTTGGTCTGGTAATTTTGATGATTTATTAATTAATTAAGGAAAAAAGGACAAAATCATAAAAATCGTAAAAGTAGATTTCTATTTATTTTTATTGATTAAAAGGTTTAGATGACATAATTTAAGGACTTAAATGTAAATTAGGCAATAATGAGTTAGCTTGGACGGTTAATGCTTCATAATTAGCCATTTGCATGTTAATTTTAATATTAAAATAAGGTTAATAAAGGTTCAAAATATGAAAACATAAAACCATCATCTTCATTTTTTTGTCTTCCATTGAATAGAAGAAACCTAAAACACCATTGTTGAATATTCAAGCTTTTTTCAAGCCGAAGACCTTGCATGGTAAGCCTTTTCAAACTTATTTCTTGTAATTTTTATGTTTTTGAGATCGTTGCAACTAGGTCCAGCTGACCCGTACCTCTATTTTCAAAACTTCCAAATATTTAAAAAGTTCCCGTTAATGTTATTTGATGTTTTTTAATGTTTATGGTAGATTTTTAAGCTTAGAAATGAAATAGGATTCATTTGTTAAGTAAATTTTGTTAATTTTGAATTTAGGTACTAAATTGTGAATATCTAAAATTGGTATAAATTTTTATAAATTTTGATAATAGGAGGCTGTATATGGACATAATTTAGGTGGATTTAAAATTTTGAGTTGAAATTCAAAATATATGATAAGTTCAGTTTTAGGGACTAAATTGAATAAAATACAAAAGTTTATAAGGCATTCAAATAACAAAATTAAAATGATACATACTTATAATAGAATTATATAAGATATTTGGAATTGATAAATTGAATTGATTTATTAAATAGATCGGAAATTGGACCAAATTGAAAAAAATCAGGGAAATGACAAAAATTGTTGATTAGTCCTTAGAGAGTTGTTTTTTTGTTGTCTAGACTAGGTAAATTCATATGGTATGTTTGTGTTAAATTGTTATGCTTTTAGAAATATAATTGTAATTATGTTTAATTGGAATTTTAATTATTTACAATTCGATAAAAAAGGTGAGATAGAGAATTAAATTGAATACAATGAATTGCAAATTGAAATAATTATGGAATTGACCTTAAATTGGACTGAAATATGATATATTATGTGATGAAGTGATGATTTGATGAAATGAGCTGACTTGGTTTGATTTAGACTAGTTGATAGTGATAATGACTAATTTGAATATATATGATAGTATAATATAATGTTATAACGTGAAATTGAGCATTTATTGAGATGATTTATTGCTGTCATATGTTGGGTAAATGTACTTATGATGAAAATAAATGTGAATTGAGGTATTGGTTGATAATGAAATATGAAATGACTACCCTATTAGTTGTTCGAACAGAGTCGGATGTAGTTGGATGCCATAGGATATGAAGAGTTCAGGGTTACTTCGACTACAAGTCGATGAGGCACTTGGTGCCAATTTTCTCTAGTTATACCAATGAGACACTAGGTTTCAAAATTATTGATAGCGTTCAATGAAACTATTTTCTTCGTATTTATCCTATAAGACACTGAGTGTCAATCTGGTGTGTTGGTTGGATCCGTGTATCCGTCTGAGTCTAAGTCGTGCTAATAGGAAAATAAATGGTAAACATGAAAATTTTTTATATTTGAAATGCCAAATGATGTGAAATTGAAGTGAAATGTGACATGGAATATGAAATTGTAGAATGAATTGGGAAAATTGATTGTGTAACACACCAAAATAAAGAGTTCGCCAAATGGCATCACACAAAATCCTTTATTTAGGTAAAAAAAAATTAGTTTACTTACTCATATCTATCTTATTTTACCAATAACACACCAAACAATAATCAGATATAGAGGCTTCATTGAGCATGTTGTACAGATTGATTATATTCAATGAATTCATGAATTTGGAAATTGAGATTGAATGTGATTTGTAATTTGTATTATGAAATGAAAGAGTAATTAACATTGAATTGGTAATTGATATATATATATATATATATATATATATATATATTTGGTATAAAATGAATTGATATGAAATGGGGATGAAGTTATATGGTTTAATATGAATTTGATTGAGAATTCAAACTATGAAATGAAAAATAATGTTTGACATTAATTTGAAATGGGATGTATTACGAATAAATAGATTGTATGATATGATTAAGATAGTGAATTGATTAAATGATGTTTGTTTTATGAATGATACTGGAATGTTGAATTAAGTGAACTGAAATGTTATATGATTCAGTTAATATATAGTATGATAAATGTTGAACTCACATTTTTATATGTGATTTGCCATGATAGGCAAACTTTACCAAGCTAGGTAGTATGTAGTATATAATTATAACCTAAGGTAAGTTACTTGGTTTTAATACCTATGAACTTAGTAAGCAATTGTAATGCTTACTCCCTTGTTTCTTTTTTCCCAGTAGTGTCAAGTTGCGGAACATGTCAGGCAGATCATCAAGAAGCTCACACTATCCCAGTATTGATTCAGTAGTCTTTCTATCATTTAAAACTCGAGTTTTTGGCATGTATATAGGTGATTCATTTTTTTTCGATCTTGAATGTTGGTGTTTTGGTTGTTGACTATGGTTTCTATTTGGAATGGTAATAAGTTATGTATATAGTTGTGTTTTTGAATCATGAATTTTGAAATTAAGCTTTGAAAGTGATAAAGTTGGACTTGGTCATTATGTAATGTTGCTTCTAAAGATTAATTGGCATGTTTGAAATATACTTAGTAAATGAATGGTACATGCTAGGTTTGAATGAATTAGGTAAGGCTTTGTGTATGTTTGTATGGTTGATATTGAATCGTTATTATAAGGTGTTATAAATGGTTAAAATGTAACATCCCAAAAATATTAAGCTTTTATTTTGTTTGATTTTGTCAAAAGTATTTGTTGCAAGGGCTAAGAGCTTTGGTCAAGAGTTGGAAGTCTTGGGTTCAAATCTTAGCGAGAACGAAAGTGTATTATTTATTATAGTTTTTTTGTAAAGGGGGCATGGAGTGGTGTTGGGTTAGGAATTAAATTTTGAGTTGTTAGTTGGTTGTAGATTACCGTAGTTGTTGGGATTTTTGTACAATAGGGTTAGTGGGGGCAGTTAGTTTTTATTTTAAATTTTATTCCAAAAAATCTCCCTAAAAGTCTGACCATATTTTACTTTTTTTCCTGTCGTCCCTTTTTGCAGTTCTCTGTTTTCTTTCAAACAAACAAAATTAAAGTCAAATTTTGGTTCTTTTGCTCCTACTTTGCAATTCTGCTCTATTCGTAATTACATTGCTTTCAATTTCATTGTTGGCTGTTCTAATTCGGTAAGTTTCAAGGTAGGTGAATTTTTATTTGGGATTAGTTGTTGTGTGAGTTGGGTTCTTTATCCCTTACGAAGAAGGTAGTTTTTTATTGTGAGTAATTGTTTCTAAATGCTCGTATAGGGGAAGAACTGTGAGAGGTTTGATATTCCTCCAGCAATTTAATCTGAGCATGGTTGTTGTTCGTTCAAGTGGCAAGCGTTCGAGTGTGTTGTAAGATTTTAGTTAGTTCGTTTGAGATTGATTTTTTGTTGAGTTCGTGAATCATTTTTGAAATTACTTGTGTTAATTGTTATTTTAGGTGTGGGATTGCTTGTGTTTGGGTTTGTTTCCAGAAAATACAAGGTTTGTAACGGAAAACCCAAAAATCAGCGAACGACGAAAGACGAAATTGGGTACTGTTGATGCCACACGGTCATGTGACAAACCGTTTGCTAGACTATGTGTGACACACGGTCAAGGCTATTTGGACCATGTGGACCACAACGGCGTGTGTGGCCATGTGGCCATACGGGCGCGTGGGCCCAAAATTCAAGATTTTTTCCTAGGGCCAAACGCATTGTCTCGATCGATTGTGGCTCATCCGTAGGGTCAGTATGTGATTAAATGTACTGTAACATATAAAATCTGGTCATCTACTAGTGTAACTTCTGTTATCTATAGTATTTTTAAAATGCCATGTGATATGTAAACCCGAAAAATGTTATGAATGTGACTTGTACTAATATGTCATTCATGTAAAACTGTAGCATGTAATAATTCTACTCTAATTATATATGTTTCTGGGATAGGTTATATTGTGTTTCTGTGAGTCACGATACCTCGCCCATTACACTGGTAGCATAGCTGCAAATATTCTATTAGTGTCTTAACGACACTAAGTGGTGTGCAGGGTTGGATAGGTGTTTCATACCCCATATTTTGTGTTAGGATGGTTGGAGATGGTGTGTAACGGATGGGGGTAGAAAATATATTTGTATTTATACTTCTATGTTAAGACTCTGTACTGTTAAATTCATCTGATATAAATTATTAGTTTGAGTTACTTGTTACACACTGAGTTTCAAAAACTCACTTTCTGTTTGACCATTATTTTCAGGTAACCCTTAGCCTTAGGCAAATCGGTGCAATTGGGAGCTCGGTTAAATTATTATTTTCTTAAATTTGACTTATTTAAATTTGGGTTTTAGGGTTTTGTAAATTTTGGACTCTCCGGACATTTTAGTCTGTTTTGGGTTTAAAACTTTACTTTCATATTCTGCTTAATATCGTTTAAGCATTTAATCACAATATTCATTTTTTTTTCAAAATTAATGGTTTTCAAACAACGAACTTTGTTTTTTTAAAATATCACTTTTTAAGGAATCTCCGTAGCAAATTATAAGTTTTTAGAAAATATAATTGTAAACTGAAAAATATATAGGATTTTTCCTATGTAATTTATCACCTTTTTACTTAAATTCGTTATTAAAACTAAGTAACGAATACGCTTAATTTTCAAATGATTCATATCGTCAAGTGTACCCATTCCAAATTTCATTCCAATCAAACGATCCACAACTGCCAATATATCTCGCGGTAACAAAAATGTATTGTTCTGAGGTATATTAAGATTCAATCTCTGGTTCATATTTCGTCGACCAATCCTTCCTAATTCACATCTTTGCTGAAAGAATTTCTTTTGTTTTTCAACTCTCTCAAAACGGAATCTATTCCAAACATATATGCCATGGTTCCTTACTTCGACAAGGTACAAATATCTAAATTTGATATTTTAGATACTTTTTCGGACCTATTGCCGATACTAAGTAGCAGTCAAAATTTGTATCCATTTTCATGATATTATGCATGGATCAGATATATCATGATAAATTAATGAAATGGGTGAAAATATGAAATTAGGACATGGAAATTATTAAAATGTGATTTTATGCTTTATTATATAGTTTTCATGCATAAAATGACTTATTTTAGACTTATTTGAACATATTATATTTTTAAGATAAAAATGGGCCATGCATGATTAAATTAAATAATAAAATATAAAATTATATTTAATAATTAATTTTAAAATATTTCATTAATGATTTGGGTTTTAATTAATTATTTAAATTGGATAAATTTTATTCTTTGGTTCTTTAATTTATTGATTTATTTTGGATAGGTCTAAAAGCTTTGTTGGATTACAAAAATCGTCCAAATTGAAGACCAAGTCAACCCAAATTCAGCTACACATGGCTATCCACATAAACCACTTTTTGATTTAATTACATAAGGTCCTTGCAATGTTGAAGAAATTAGAGATTTTCCCGAAGATTTACATTTGACCGAGTCTCAATCTGGAGTTGTTATGGCATTTAAATTGCTTAAAAATCAAGCAAAATTCAACTCAAAATCCACTAAGCATGGTCGGCCACTCATCAGAAAAGCTTGAAGAGACTAAAGCTCTCTATTTTTAGCAAACACCCTCCTCTCTTCATCTATAAATATGACCTCATTTGACCCCTCATCAATCGTCCCTCATCCATCATCATTCTCTCTTCTCTCTCAATTCTCTTTAGCATTTTCCATTCCCCACACCTAGCATCATCTCTTCATAGAGATTTTAGCAATTAAGCCTCTTAAAGAGCCCTTGGTCAGCCACCTTAGAGAGCCATCAGCAAAGGAGCAAAGCAAAGGAGTGAAGGAGCCTCGTCGATCAGAATCTTGGGTGACAGCCACTCTGATTTGGCTTTAATCTTTCTTTTCTTTAATTTAATCTAAAAATGTCCTCTATGTTTTCTTTGTTCTTATTTACAACAATGTTAGCTTAATTTTATTTAAGTTAGGATGATTGCTTTGATTAAATAATATTAATTTGATTCATGCTTATAATGTTTGTGCCTCAATTGATCATGTTTTCAATTAAAATCAAGTCTGTATTTCGTTCATACGTGATTAAAATGCACTTGAATTAGCTGAGCGATCCTAACCAAACGACGGCTAGTGGACACATAATTGAAATGTGTATGCTCAATTTAGATCCTAACCCGATTAAATTGCAGGCTGCATAACAACTCTAACCAAGCTCTATTATCTGCATAGTTTTTAGATTTGTGTGATTAAACTATTTCAAACCTAAGAAGTCCTTGTTACCTCACACGAATGCTAAGAAACCCTTAGTAAATAAAGATCAGTAAAATGCATATTTACTAAGTAAAGGATTCGGAAGGGACCTAATATGGTTTCCAAACTCATGAAAGATCGAGTTGCCATGGAATTTTTTTTCCGAATGTTATTAAGCATGTTGATAATAAATTGAGTTTGATTTAAAGTAATTGTCCTAGTTTATTTATATTACAATTGTTGCAAATTGTGTTTAAGTTTGCTAAAATCTATTTCATTCATATAGTTTGCATACTTAGGATAATTTGTATTAAGGATCATTGCATTTAGTTTAACATATTTAATTAGAATGAACACTTCTCAACTATATTGCATTTTTATTTACCAAGTTTTTAGTATAATTTTACAATTAAGTGCTTTAACACAAATACAATCCCTGTGGAGACGATAACTCGATACTTACTTATTACTTGATAACTATTGTTTACACTTGCACAAACCTACGTGTTACAATAATCAAACAACGCTTTTAATAATAAAATTGGATAAGATATGTTTTCTAATAATCTGGGTTTTTAAGTGTTTATGACCATTATCAAAATTTAGGAAAGCTTAAATTTTCAATCAAATTACGTAACACTTCATGATCTGGCATAACGTCTAGGCTAGGTTTGGAGTGTTACATAAATGATGTATGTCATGTTAATTGCTTTGAGGTGCCTTGAAGGGCATATTAGAATGGTTTGACGTAGTGTCTTGTTTGAACTTGAATTGTTGAATTGAGGTGTCAATTGTGACATATTGGTTAGGCACTTAGGTTGGTTGTTATAAGTAATGTTTTGGTATGATATCAACGCTTTTGAATTGGTTGAAAATTTGTTGAAAATGTTGCTTATGGCATAAGTAAATTAGGGTTAAAAAGCTTGTTATGAAGGTTCCTACAGGTAAACCAACCAACACATGGTTGTGTGCCATACACAGTCCTATGGTACAACTGTGTAAACTGCATGTTTAGGGTTATTTTGCTGCACACGGCCATAGTCTGTTACACGACCTAGCGACACGGTCATGTGATATCATTTGAATATTTTTAGTTTGGTCCCACACGGCCTTAGCCTTTCACATGGTCAGGGACCATAACCATGTGACCCCTGTTTGCAGAATGTTCCCATCTTTATGTATTTTTTTCAAATTAATCCCTATTTGTTCTCGATATTAACTTGAAATTGATTGAATTGCATGTTATACATGATTAAATACGACTATTTGATATTGAATTGAATTTTGGAACTATTATTTGGTAAGTAACTATTTTGCATTTGTCTGTAACATTCTATTACTCGAGTTCGGGGACCAGACCAGGTAAGAGTGTTACAATCGAACCTAAAGTTATTTAAATTCTAGTCAAAGGATCGATACCCATGATCTGGTATTGATACTTGGATAGTTTTTTTTCTTAATTGGGCTTTCGAATAACAGTTTCAACCCATTTTAGACTTGTTTTTATTTTTAATGATTTTATAGATGCTTGAAATGTTGTTTGATTGTTATGAAGTCATATTTGAATATGAAAAGTCAAAATATAGAGTGACTGTCATCGTTTCGACAACTAATGTGATTCTCCTTGCCCAATTGGGTCTTCAGGCTAAGTAAAAGGGTGTTACATTTAGTCATATCAGAGCCTAGGCTTAGCTAACCCTAAGTTCTAATTAAATATGAATAGATAAAGAATCTAGTGTACATGCCAGTTAGGAATTTGAACTGCGATTTTCGAATTGCATTGAGACTAATGTTGTTTCCATCTTACTTGTGAATAGATTGAAAATGTCTTCTGATTCTCATCATGGAGTAGATGAGGAGGTCGAGAGTTATGTACCTTTACCTTAGATTGTTGGAGAAAGTATAAGAGCAACCCTAAAATGCCTAATGCGGAGATGTCGATAAGTGTTGCTATACCTGATCTAGAAACACTTTTTTGTGCTATGGCCAATGCGTTCAACAAGGTTGAGGTAACTGCAATAAGGAAGCTAAGGATATTGATAGCTTACAGATTGATGATTTCATAGGCTCTCTACAATATAGGTTGGGTTGGGCTAGCATAAGTTTAAAAATTTTAATTCCAAAATCAGCCTAAATTGGGTAAAGTTAACCGAGTTGCGTGAATTGTTTGGCCCATGAATACCTCTATGCACAAGTGGATAAAACGTTATATATCAATAATATCGTTGATCATTTTTGTAACTTCTTTTAATTGGGTGACTAAAACAAATTTACTAATAATTAGGACAGAAATGGTGTATTTAAAGAATAATAACTTTAAACAGCTCAGGTTGATGTTGATCAACAAATTTAATGGAAGGATAACTTAAATGAGGAATTTCAAATTGTTGAACGATAACTTACTCTTATTTTAAGTTTTACTAAATGTAGAAATTTAACAAACACATAGAGCGGTGTTTTGTTTGACTAACACCGCTACATTCAACGCTTAAATTATTGAAAGCATTTCAAAAGCCAAATTTACTTGCATGTAATGTGGACCACATATATAAGCGTTTTGGTTGGCTAGGTTCCTCTTTTAGCTTATATTGCTCCACCACGTGATGATGCACTACTTCAGCAATAGCCGGCAAAAAAACTAAAAAAACAGAAGCTTGGAAGACAGTCCATAGTTTTACGATTTGTGTAGTGATCAGTGACGTAATTGAGTTTATTGTTTTCGCATTGTAATTTATCTAATCACATATCACTTATTAGACTAATAATTTTTTAGAAATTAAATATAATTACAAATATATCCATAGTTACAAATATACGTATTCAAATAATTATAATTAAAATTAACATTACAAAATGATGAAATTAATAATTAAAATATGTTTTGATTTATATAAAATAAATTTAAACAAAGTCCATATAACATAAAACCCAAAGCAGCATTGTAATTGAAGCAATTACATAACACGTACAGTATTATCAAATTTTATAAAACACTGCCAAATTAATATCCATGATAATTAAGACACACAATTAGATGGGTAATCCATGTGTGACAGTGTATCACATTAACATTTTAATTACTATGCTTTAATTTAGAGCCATGAATTCCATCCACCAAATCAAATCAACATTTGAGGCCAAGAGCTATGTTTGTTTAATTTATATGTAATTTTCTTGACTTTAAATTCCATCGGCTAAAGCTTATAATCCACAGAAAAGATGCAAAATCAACATTAAACTATTAACCAACTTTTGGCATCCCACCAAGTTAAATTTTCCATTAAAGAAATTAGTGGAGGTCTGACTTCCAATTGTAGATTAGTAGTTCTCAAAATCCTGTTATCGGATTGGATTATCCGGTAAAACGGATTGGAAATTAAAATTTTAGTACATAAATATTACTAAATTAAAATAGATAAAAGAAATCAAATTTTAGTTTTTTTAAATTTTTTATTCAAGTTTTTAAGAGGCTATAAATATAATTATAATTGCAATTATAAATCAATGCACCCAAATAACTATAACTAAAATTAATATTATAATGCATAATCAAAATGATAACTAGATATAAACCAAAATAAATTTAGAAAAACTATTATTTAAGCTAAAATAATTTTTAAAAAATTCATGGTAGTACTAAGACCAAAGATTTCAAAAATCATAATATTTATTTAATACTAAAAGTATGCATTCATTATTTAATTTTTTTTCTAAAATGAGTTTAACCTAATTATAATAAAGTCATCACCTATTCAGACTTCGATCTGATTTTGAATCATCCATGAAAACCATGGCAGCTCATGTAAGAATCGGAAGTAAAAGCAAAAAGGTGCTGTGAATGTACACTGATTAGGATGCCAAAGTTTTTAGGGGTAGTTCCTCAAAAATTGATTAAAAATTGATAAAGTGGGATGCTGATATGTTCCAAATTTGACATGAGACAATATGTTTGAACATGCCCTTCCTCTTCTCTTTTATATATATATATATATATATATATATATATATATAATACAACTGTTTATATCTATTTTATAGTTTGAGATTAATTCTGTTAAAATCAAGATAGTATTAAAATATTTTGTTTATGAGACACAATCTTCATACTTTCAAGTCATTACCAGTGAAATTAAAAAGTTGTTAAGTGTTTCTAAATCCTTATTGTTATTTGGATTATTATATAATGTATATATTTTAAACTCTCACAACCGAAATTAAGAAATTGTCTTTTCTTATTTAAATAATAAAATGGTACTTAAATTATACTCATTCTTTCACTAATTTTTTTCTCACAAGTGGCATCTAAACTACATTTTATTAAACTCCTCTTACTCACCAATGTTGAAAGAATACGAAGAGGACTAGGGTCTAACACTAACACTACTTGTGGCACTTGTGGCCACAATTATGAGAATATCCTTCATGTACTTCGAGATTGCACAACAGCAGGGGAGGTATGGATGCAAATAGTCCCTACAGGTACGTAATCTATTTTTTTTTTTTTTGCAGGATCTCTTCATGAGTGGATGGAGCTTAACTTACGAAATCAACAAGCAGTGAAGGTAGTAAGTGGAGTCATTTGGCCTTGTCTATTCGGGATTGTCATTTGGCGACTGTGGAAAAGCCGAAACCTACGTATATTTCAAGGTCTTTCTTGGAGTACTGGTGAGGTTATCAAAACCTCCTTATGTTGGGC
The DNA here is from genome assembly GCF_025698485.1 of Gossypium arboreum. Taxonomy (NCBI): domain Eukaryota; kingdom Viridiplantae; phylum Streptophyta; class Magnoliopsida; order Malvales; family Malvaceae; genus Gossypium; species Gossypium arboreum. Next base: position 38,225,011 of record NC_069074.1, on the reverse strand, counting down.
GAAACAGTATGTTTCAGTATCCAGATCAAAGGGCACTAAACCCTCATGGTCGGATTTGATTCCTGACTCTTTGGATGGTTGGGTTTATTTGTACACTGATGGATCGGTCAAATATGAAGATATGTTTGCTGCAGTTGGAGGGCTTCTGCGGGATCAGAAGGGAACTGGGATAATTAGATATACGAGGTATTTGGGAATGTGTGAAGTTATTGATTCAGAACTATGGGGTATTCTAGATGGGTTGTAAATTGCCCTTAATCGTGGCTTTCAGAAAGTTCTTATCCGAACAGACAATCTTGAAGCGGTTAACCTCATTCATGAAGGAGTTCGGAAAGGCTCTAATTCTGCCTTAATTATGAGAATCCTTTTGCTATTAAAGCTGCTAAGTCACTGGAATCTTCAACATATCCCAAAAGAAGAGAATGGAACTACAGATAAGATAGTTAAGCTCAGGAGAGATAGGGAACCAGGATTGCGGTTATTAGACCAGGATAATGTATTGAGTTTTCTAAATGTTTGATTTTTGAGTTGTAATTTTTTTTCTACCAAAAAAAAACTACATTTTATTACACAAATTATCCCAAACGTCAAAAAAAAAAATCTCTTAGTCAATTACTTTATGACAGAACAATTTTTAACTAAAAAAATCCAACAAAAAGTTAAAATATTATTTCCTTCAAAAAGTTATATATATATATATATATATATATATATATATATTCATATCTTTTATTGTTTACCCAAGAATTTTGGTGACAAAAAAATTAAGAACTCATCCAAACCTAGTTTTCAGCGACAAAAACTAGATTTCGTTGAGCTTTTTTTCTTTTTTTAAACTTCAATTTCAATTCCTTCCTCACCTCGATTCAAAACCCATGAGTTTTTTTATAAGATATTGAATTTTTGTCAACGGAGTTCTTGAGTGAATAACAAAAAAAGATGAATATGTTTATATGTTTTTTTAAAAAAAAAAAAGCTTAAGCAATTAATATTTAACTTTTGGGTGATTTTTAGTTAAAAATTGTCACGTGCCACAAGATGATTGGCTAAAAGTTTTTTTAGCGGTTGTGGTAATTTGGGTAACGGAATATAGTTTAAATGTCATTTTGGGTAACAAAGTATAGTTTAGGTACCACTTGTGACCAAAAAAAAAAGTTTAAGTATCAATTTGGGAAAATAGGTATACTTAAGGTACCATTTTGTGACTTAAGCTTATTTTTTTAAAATATCAAACAAATATACATTCTCATTTCTGTAATTAAAAAACTATGGCACGGATTGATTGAGTCTTATCACGGTTGGCATTGGCATAATTGCCAGTGCAGGAAGATGTTGGTTTGAGCGTGCTGAAGCGTGTTCATCCTCCTTGTTGAAAAATATAAAATGATTAAGATGTGCTTGAGGAAGTGCCCACTTTCTTAACCACTACGACATACAAGCAACTTTCCATATTTAGGTGATTGAAAATTATTGAATCAGATATTTGGTCTAAACTAATATTTTGGTTTATATTTAGCCTATTAATGAAGATCATCTCACTTGGAGAATCATTTTTTATTAGATCGAGTCTATCTAATTTCTTGGATCAAAGAAGTTGGATCAAATTGGAAAGTTGAAGACTTAGCTACCAATAGTCCTTATTTACCTTGTTTGTTACTATTATATTGTATTCAACTAGTTTCATTGTTGTTTAATAGGAATTGTGAAAGATCTTCATCATGTTAGCAAATATCAAAAAAACCTATATAATTGAGAGGCTTGTATAGGTTTATGTACTAAATTTTTTGAAGAGCACTTTATCTATTCAAGTAAGGAACATTATTTTTTTAGATTACATTTGATTGCAAAACATTTGTGTCATGGTTTTACAAGCTATGTTCTTATGGGGAATTTAATTGTGAGAGTTCTAATCTTCAAATGTACAAGAATGAGGAAATTATCACTAATGTGTGATGAATTTAGGTTCATTGGTTGTAAGTGTTTGAAGATAGTGGTTACTTCTCATTGAGCTAGGCTCCATTGACATAAAGAAATCGAATTGAGCAAACAAACCTTTGTTTTCCCCTGTTTACTTTGTGTTCTCACAGTGCTTAGAGAAGTGCCCACTTCCGTAGCCACTTCTGCTATTACTTAGCTTATTGGTTAGCACTTTTTTCAAGTCACCAGGTAAGAAACCTATGTCTACAAAAGAGAATTTGTGCGTATATGTTGAGGGAGTGCCCACTTCCCGAACCACATATAGAAGTATGATTGGCAGTCTTCTTATCTCACGACTAATTATTTTGTTATGTACTTTAGTGTTGGAATGTATGCAAGATACCAGTCCAATCCAAGGGAACCTTATATCAAAGCAATCAAACGAATCATTAGGTACATTCATGGTGCATCTAATCTTAGCATTTGGTTTACTAAAGATAGTGCAATGTTCTTAACAGGGTACAATGATGCTAACTGAGCTATGAATATAGATGATCGTGAAAGCACATCTGGTGGATGTTTTTACTTGAGAAGCAACCCAGTGTCTTGGTACATCAAAAATCAAGGTTTGATCTCACTCTCTACAATATAAGCAAAGTACATTGTTGTTAGCAGATGCAGTGCTCAATTATTATGGATGAGGTAAATGTTAAAGGACTTTGGGTTTGATTTTCCTATTTTCATGACTTATTATGACAACACTAATGCCATAAACATTTCAAAAAAATCTTGTGCAACATTCAAGAACCAAGCACATTGATATCAGACACCATTTTATTTGAGAATGAGTTTGTTGAGTTGAGGTATGTGACCACTTAAGGTCTGTTAGCTAATTTGTTCACCAAAGCATTGGAGTCTAATATGTTTGAGAGTTTGAGAACCTTTGTTAGGATATGTTGAGCTTGAAAGCATTGGCAATTATGGAAGGCATCCATACGATGATTCTTGACATCGTTTTGGTATATTTTGTGATAATTTTGTTATTATTTATTTGTGAAAATTTTAAAGGCTATTAAAATATTATTTTAGCTCCAATTTTTTTGTGGGAAAATACTTTAGAGATTTTCTCTCTCCCATATCTGGAGGGAATGTCTATTAATTAGGAAGTGACAACTTTTTGCCTCCTATAAATACTCAAGCATATCAATCTAGGATGTGTACTATTGATTTTTACCTTCCTTAAACTCCTTGAAATTTGTACCAATCTCCCAGTTGATAAGTTCTTGATTCTTTACCCAACCTTAACTTTTGCCACAAGAAACATGTTTTGCTCATTACCTATGGCTCGTACTAAGATCACCTCTACTGAAGAATATGAAAAGCTCTAACAATCTCAATAATGATCAACTAATGAGGGGATTACCTATGGCTCGTACTAAGATCACCTCTTGTAACACCCCTAACACGTATCTGTCATCGGAACAAGGTTACGGAGCATTACCAGAATTTACAAATCAGATAAATAGATAAATTCATGCCTTATAGCATTCATTTCATATCAGTTATAATGTCCCTTATATGAGCCTTCGAGGCCCAAAATATACATTAGAATCAGATCGGGACTAAACTTGGTGCTTAGAAATTTTTTTAGAAAATATTAAAATTTTGCCTAGGTGCAGGGGGCACACGCCCGTGTGGTCAGCCACACGGCCAAAAGACACGCCCGTGCCTTAGGCCGTGTGGGTATTCAATGTGAGGCACACGACTGTGTCCCAGCTTGTGACCATACTCGTGTAACTCTCTAACTTAGGTCACACGGCCAAGTCAAACGCCCGTGTGCTAGGCCGTATGTTGTGAAATTAAGGTGCAGAGGTCACATAGTCAAATCACATGCCCGTGTGGCAGGCCGTGTGATCAATTCTAAGCATTATGTTTCTCAATTTTTAAGATGCAGGGGACATAAGGCTAGAACCCACGCCCATGTACTAGGCCGTGTGTCTCACAGGCTGAGACACACGCCCGTATCTCTGCCCGTATGGATGAAAATAGGCTATTTTCCAAGCCACATTTCTTACCCAATTTGTCTTCCACCTAAATCAACATTTTTACATATTCATAATGCAATACAAACATTCAACCAATGTACCTTTAGGCACCTCAAATGATAATTTATTATCATGTCAATCTTATACTTATACTTACCTAGATATCAAGTTCACCTTTATGCATATTTTATCAATTATACTAACTTAAATGAATCAATTAAAACACATACCAAACATGACATAATTTCTTATATAAATCAAAACATGTTCATCAAAAACCATACCAATGGCTAATTATAACCAAAATATATACATGCCAATATTGACCAATTAACCTATACATGCCATTATAACCATAATTAATTTACCATATATATACCGGAATGGGCCAATGGATAGTGTGAGTGATCTCCGCCAAGCTTCCAATCCAACGAGCTTCTGAATTACTATAGGCAGGATAAAATAAAATAGAGTAAGCATGAAATGCTTAGTAAGTTTGTATAAGCATGAAATGTTTAGTAAGTTCGTATAACATGGTAATTAACTTACCATTCATTCATGTTCAAGATAAACATGCAAGACACAATCAACCAATTTGATCACAAGCCCTAACACATATCCTCATCACTCTTGTTAGTCATATATTTCATTCAAATTCTAGAAATATGTATGGGCTCAACAATAACCAAATTTCCATATACATATACTTACATGGTAATTAACTTACCATTCATTCATGTTCAAGATAAACATGCAAGACACAATCAACCAATTTGATCACAAGCCCTAACACATATCTTCATCACTCTTGTTAGTCATATATTTCATTCAAATATCCAGAAATATGTATGGGCTCAACAATAACCAAATTTCCATATACATATACTTTCCACATCATGAATTCATATAACATATACAAATCATATCCATGTATTTCAAGTACATTTTCATAATAATTCGTCTCAAGTTCAGATTATTTCATATCAGGATTTTGCCCATTAAATCAATTGAAGTATTGATGGAAATACAGGAAGTACACTCGAGGTGTACAAATCTATAATTATAGATGAACATATTCATCAAACAAATTCCATGTTCATATATCATCATCTCATACTTCCATATATCATGTATCATCATTTTCATGTATTTCAAGCAGATACATATAATAATTCATTTCATGCTCATATTTTCTCATGTCAGGATTTTGCCCGTTGGATTTATTTGAAATATTGATAGGTACACATGTAGTACACTCGAGGTGTAAAATTATAATCTGTAAATTCATATTTAGGAGTGCTCATTAGAGCATATAATCAAAAAACACTCTTTCGAGCCATTTAATGGGAAGCTCAAGTGAGCCATGTAACAGGAAGCTTATTCGGGCTATAACAAGAAGCTCATAAGAGCCTAAATCAGGAAGCTCATGTGAGCCAATAACAGGTAGCTCCGAAGAGCCATTAATGGGAAGCTCTGGATACCCATATATCAGGAAGTTCAAGCGAGCCATATCGGGAAGCTCACAAAGAGCCTTTAATCGAGAAGCTCACGAAGAGCTATATAATAGGACGCTCATAAAAAGCTATTGTATGTCCACAACACATACAAGATTAATACCGATCAGGATGCTCACAGGAATCATGTAAAGCGAAGCTCAATAGGGCTTATAACGGGATGCTCGTAAGAGCTATGGTGTGTCCGCATCATATGCAGAACCACAACTAATTCAGAAACCCAGTATCCATCAAATTTCATTTATTCAAACGGGACTTTAAATTTTTCGGGTATTGTCGGATATGTGATCAATTTCATACATGTCAATTATACAATACACATACACAACATTCAATTCAAACATATAATTATACAATTTAGTTACACGAACTTACCTTGACAAATGTTCGAGTATGTAAAATCTACTAATCCAACACTTTCACTTTTCCTCGTTCTAACTCTGAATTTGGTTTATCTAGATCTTTACGAGTAAATTTAACATTAGTTTAATACAATTTATGCTCAATTCAGTCCAATTCACATCTTATGCAAATTTACCGTTTTGCCTATTTACTTTTAATTAATGACAATTTCGTCCCTAGGCTTGGAAAATGAAATTCATGCAATTTAATCCTTATTTCAAGCCTAGAAAAATTTTATATATAACATTTACAGCCCATTTATTTCATAAAATTTTAAATTTTTCCATGGATTTCACATCTTTTCAATTTAGTCCCTAAATCTTTAATTTCATAAAAATTCACTTTACAAAAGTTTTTTATCTGTCAACAACCTTTCATTTTCTACCATAAAACTTCATAATTCATGTATGTTCTTCCATGGAAAAACCCTATTACCTTGATAACTTTGAAAATTAATCCCCAAAATAGCTAGATTAAGCTATTACGATCTCTGAAATATAAAAATCATTAAAAACGAGGCAAGAATTCTTACCTAATCAAGCAAAATAAGTTGGCTTGAGCTTAAGCGTCAATGGCTAGGGTTTCCATACTTTTAATTTGGGAAATATGATATAAATGATTATATTTTCATTATTTTATCATTTATCATCTTTTATTATTTTACTTTCCAATTTAGTCCTTTTCTTTATTTTATTTTCCATGGACGAATATCATTCTTAATCACTAAACATTTTTAATGGTCTATTTACCATATAAGGACCTCCAATTTAAAGTTCTATAACTATTTAATCCCTTTATCTATTAGAACTCAACTTTTGCACTTTATGCAATTTGTTCCTTTATCAAATTAAACATGTAATCGGTAAAATTTCTTTACGAAATTTTCATATGAAATTATTATTGTACTGTAGACCATAAAAATATTTTTAAAAAAATTCTTTTCAGACTCGGATTTGTGGTCCCGAAACCACTATACCGATTTTATCGAAAATAGACTGTTTTACCTCTGCTGAAGAATATGAAAAGCTCCAACAATCTTAATAATGATCAACTAATGAGTGGCACATGAAACCCTCAACTTCAAACTATGGATGGCGGCAAATGGGAAGTGCCCACTGCCTTGAGCAAATCCCAACTTGATGTAACTTAGACTGTGATGGTGCTAGTTATACCTAATACCCTTCAAAACCATCTAGTCCAACCTCACCAAAAAATGTAGATGAAGGGACTACAACTACCTTAGAAACATAGATAAACAATCTTTCACAAGTAATCTTAGAAGCAGCAATAGAAATAGATGTCTTGCTCAACAACCCATCAGTCTCAGAACATACTAATGTTCCTGATTAAAGGATTGATTCTCTAATGCAAGCAATTATTACTCAAGGCAAATGGGTTTCTATCATTGATAGTACTTTATCCAATATGGTTGTCTCTATTGTCGAACCGTTTTCCCCAGAAAACCTTATGGAGACTAATGAGTTTACAAAAAAATTTAAAAACTTGTGGCTAAAAAAGAAAAGATTAAAGAAGCCATTAAGAAAATGTTGGATATGTTTGCCCTAAGTGTAGTATTTTCATCTATATACACTTTTACTTTTTGAAAAAATTGGTTTAATAATATACATTAATTACATTAATACCTTTTGTATATTATCTTCAATGTTTTTGCATGCAAATCAAAATGGAAGCAAATTTTGGCTAACTGGTTATCTAATGTTTAACTAATACTAAGCGGTATTACGTGGTTAGATCGTAATACAGAAAGACAACTTGTATTATTAGATGAACCTGAGCATGTCTTTAACCTAATCAGAAATAAGCAAATCAATTGAAAGACTAATATGACGTCTATTAAGTTTAGTTAGGGAGATGATTTGTCTTGAGTATCGAAATAGATGACTCCCAAAAGATAGAGACATAGATATGACTGACTGGATTGGCAGTACATTAGGTAGGACCCAAGTAGAATAAATCCTAGATCTGTTTATTGATTTATTCACTTGTGATGTTCATAGTGTGGCATATCTTAATCTTGAGTAGATGATGGACTATATATGTGTGACTCATATACTTTAATGTAAGTAAAAGCCTAAGTTCAAATAAATAAGGAACTGAAAGTTGGTGTATTGGGTATACTCTGCAATATGTCGCATCATTCACAATAGTGGACTTCAAAGCTCAAATATTGGGTTAATGATATCCTCTCATCGTGTAATAGCCTATTTTTCAATGGTGTCTAAAATAGTGGTTTTGGGACCTCAATTCCGACCAGTGGGTCAGTAAATATTATCTATTTAATAGTTACAATGTTATTAGATTATTGTAGTAAATTTTGGTTTAATAATTTTAATGTTTGGATAGTCAATTAAGGAAAAATGACTAAATTGTAAAAGTTGCAAAAGTTAATCATTATTAGTTTATATGTGTTTAATGGTTATAAAATCATGTTTGGAAGGTTTTATGTTGAAATTAGACCTATTTACATTATAGTGGGCGGTCATGGTAGGTTAATAGAAGAATTTTAATTAAAACTAAAGGGTAAAATGGTAATTAAACAATTAAATAAAAAAAACTAAACAAGTAAAAGTTATCATCTTCTTCACTTTTACCTTTTAAAATAGACTTCACCATTGAAGCATTAGGGGAGAATCGACCAATATAGGTTTCTTTGCATGGTAAGAATTTTTAATCCGTTTTTAGTATTATTATGTTTTTGAGATCATTATAACTTAATCTAGCTAACCCGGAGACTAATTTATAAAACTTATAAAGGTTTTGATTTTTACCGTTAATGATTTTTTTATGTTTTTGAAGTTAAATGATATGTTTATAAGCTTGGTTGATAAATAGGACTATTTTCTAAAGTAAATTTGATTAGTTTTAAGTTTAAGGACTAATATGTTAAAATAATAAATTTAGGGTGAAATTCTTGTGAAAATTCATTAATTGTAAGCTGTAAAAGAGTTAAGAAGAATTCGGCTAACATAAATTGGCCTTAATTGTGATAAATGTTTAAGTTTTGATTTTATGGACTAAATTAAATAAAAGGTAAAAGTTTAGGGTATTAATTTAAAATTTTGTCAAATACATGAATTTAGATATTTTAAGGTGTTTGAATTGGTTAATTGAGTTAAACTATTATATGTATCAAGAAACAGATCAATCGATCAATAACCGTAAAAAAAGGAAAAGTCATCGAATAGTCCTCTGTGTGATGTGTTGTTGTTTCATTTAGGTAAATCCGTATTAGATTTATTTTGGTTATTGATTATTTAAATTTGAATTACATACGTGTATATATATTTGACATGATGTATTAAGGTAAGTAATGAAAATGGAAATGAAGGATTGATTTGTAAAGTATGACAAATGTATATGTATGAACTGAAATGTATAATCATATGAAATGTATATGATCAAGTTGAACATAGTATAATGTTATAAATATGGAAATATTATGATATATGAGTTAAAGCCCATGTGACCTTAGTGAATGACTAGGATACAAATGACATGTCATTAGGGTTTATGAGACACTATGTGCCGGTGATTACAGTTATTAGGTACTTTGTGCTAGTGTTACAGTTATCAGGCACTTTGTACCAGTGTTATAATTATCAGGTACTATGTACTGGTGGTGGATACCATACTAATGGCTAGAATCTAGCATTTGCTGCAGATTCTTGATAGCTTGTGTAAGCAATATCGACTAATGGTTAATGTCATGATAGTCAGCTTGTGTGAGCATTATTTCTCGTGTATCCAAAGTTAATTTACTATAGTTCTCTGGGAAAAAAAGGTTAATAAATTGAAAGGAAATGGATTCTTATGATATAAAATGTAAATCATGGGTTGAATGTGAATGATATATACATTATGGTATCTCCAAGCTGATAATGTTTTTGTTCATAACTAACCATTTGGTATGGTATGGAAAAATGAAACATGGCAAGGAATATTAAGTTGTATGTTAGTTTCAATTACTATGCTTTAAATAATAGGTATGTGATGTTTAAGTATACGAACTTACTAAGCTTTAAGTAAGCTTACCTCGTTTCATTTTCTTCCTTGTAGATTGTCAGATACGAGCTACCGATTGGATTATTTTTGGTAATCAAACTATTTGTCAATTCTTTTGGTAGCTATTTACTTATTTTGGACCAGTTATAAGTGGCATGCAAATAAGATTATTATGATGGATGTATATAAGTATTTTTGTCATATTTTGTGCCATTCTGATTAAAGTTAAGTGCATTGATGCAAGATATAATGGTTGTTTGATAGCTTTTGACTTAGGTTGGTATAAGTATATTTGGTGCTTATCATGTTAAGTTGTTTATGAATTTTTGCTTATGTATTTGGGTAATTGGTGAACTTTGTTTGATGAGTGTGGGTATGGAAAATGATGTTGATTTAATGATTGTAGACACATGAAATGTTAGATACGTTTATGCTTGAATGGTTAATGTCTATGCCTGAATTATAGTGCCAATAATGGTATATTGGCTAGTCACTTAGGTTGGATGTTTCTTATGTGTTATTTGATATATTTTAATAGGTTCATGGTGCATTTGAATAAGTTAAATAGTTTGTATTGCATGTATTGTGGCATAAGTGATCATAGGTGTGATTGCTTGGTTTAGCAGGCATGTTTAGATGCACACGGTCTGTGACACGGCCTGCCACATAGCCATTTGCCATACATGGGTGCAAGGCTCGGCCATGTGGTCTATTAAATTTAGGTGCATGTTGATCCACATGGCCACAGTTTGTTACACGGCCATGTGACCTAAGATTTCACAGCATCAATTTATTACACAGTTTGGGAACACGACTGTGTGATAGTACTACACGGCCTCAACCTTGTCATACGGCCTAGTCACACAATCATGTGACCCATGTTTTCACTTTTTACCTATCTTTTCACATAAGTTTCAAATTAGTCCTAATTTGTTTCGATTTGGTTTAAGAGTTTCGTAAGCTCGATTATATCCCAGTTTCAATTGTATATCATATATTACTTGTGTTAACAAAGTTTTATTGTGGTTGATTATTTATGACAAATTATTGAATGATATTGATGTGAAACAGTTGTAACACCTTATAGCTTAGGTCAGGTGACTGAACCGAGTATAGGGTGTTACTCATCGGCATTACATGATAAATGAAAAGTAAATGTGGCCACGAGTCATCTGTCTTTGTAATAAATGACTTAATTACTATTTGATAATAATTGGCTTTTCATGAAGAAAGATGTAATGTTTACTATAAGATAAAATAGGATCATATTGGAGGAACAGATTTATCCCAAAGAGATTAATGATATCCTCCTATTAAGGTAACATATTTATAACAAGGTCATTGGATGAGCACTGATTATAACGATATGTAATTAGGGAGAGCTCAGTCACAATACTATTGTGGAACGACTTCATGACTAAAGGCCCCTTTCGATGGGCAGTGCGTTTACCTGCAGTTAGTGTAGAAACAATGGTGGAGGTGAGTTAGATATTGTAGTTATACTGTTTCGTAAGACAAAAAGAAAGCTAAATGCACTGCACTGGAGGTAAACGTCCATCCAAAGAGGTCCTAAATAAATTTATAATTACTAGGTGAAAAGTTGGAACTTAAATTTAAATTATTTAAGCCTAAATTACATATATTCAATCAATCCTTCCGCTAGCTCATTGAAACCAAAAATGAATTGAACGTAAAATCAAATAAACAAAAACGAATGGAAATGATGAAGTTAAAGAATGGGTTGCATTCACAAATAAATTTATTTTCTCACTGAGTATGGAAATGACTTGAGAATTAATTTAAGGTTTTCAAATTATTATTTAATTTTAATTAAATAATTGAAGTTCAAAAATGAAATTAAATTAATTAGTCATTATGAATCTATTGAATATGAAAATTAAATATACTTCTTTATAAATTGTTTCATGGTTAAGTCATCATGACTTTAACAAAATTAGAATTGGGTTGATAAAATTATTTAACTAGGACATTAATTTAGTTAACTTAAACAAATAAATAAATAAATAATATTTATTTTGGTAATAGAAAACAAATATTGGGTTGGATTAAAATATAAAGTGTTGGGCCAAAAGTCTAAGAATCACATATAATTTGACCCAATACATGGGAGGCCAAATCTGCCTCACATTACACGTGAGGGGTGGCAACCCTAGAGAAATTTAACAGGGTGTGTTGTTTCCCTTCTTCTAGTTAGACTTGGAGAATGTTTTTCTATTAATAAATATTATTTTTGTTATACCTATTACCAGGATTCATCTATCTCTCCTTATAATAGATGGAATTAGTAAAGTTATTGACGTAAGTTTTACACATGAGTTTCATATATTGTTATTCTGCCAAAAACTAGTAGAAACTTATTTTCTTTAAATAAATTCTATTTTCTAGGAATAATAATTTCTATCGATTTCTATTAAGAGAATCATTTTCCTACTGAAAGTAATACATCGCTTTTGGTTTTGTGTTTGGTTTTTGGTTTGTGTTCTTCGAGCCCACACTTGACACAATTTGGGGTACGAAGACAGCAAAGAAGATCGTTTGGTTGAAAGTTGGGAACACTATAGATCCTTCTAGCACAAAACACAAGTACTTTTCAAGAAAATGTTTATTATTATAAATATCACAAACTGGCTTGATTTTCAAAATTTTAAACTTCTGCTGTAACTGAAACTCATTTTCTTAATTGAAATTTTCCAACAGAAAGAACATGTCTTTACCAGCGAAGAAGATGCCAAGAAAGGTGCCTCTAATGTTGATGTTGAGATCACTGGTGAAGTGCCCACTTCTTCAGACCATGCATAGGCTCACAGGATAAGGGCATGCTCAGTTATGGCAAGTGAGATTGCCAATCTCGCTGTCTCCAAGAAGATTGACAATGGAAAGGCCCATGTGATTACAAAGCCAAGCAAGTAGAGAAAGATTCTTGAAGATAATCCACATGACTCGTCTAATGAGTCCTAAACCATTACAGATTCTAGCTCTAAGAAAGACATTCCTTTTAAAACCATGATGAAGGCAAGGATGAAGCGTCTTAAACTACCTCCTAGAGGAACAAGGAGATGAAAGATGTTCGGGTTCTAAAGCTTTTATCTAAAGTCACTGTAACAGGTAGAAAACAGAAGGAGATAATGATGGAACTAAAGAACAAAGTATTCCTTGATCCTACCTGTTCCAAAAAGTATGTCTAAAAAAGAACTTCATTAAAAAGTAAAATATTGAGGAGAATACTTTTGCTAAACATGGGATAGATGTTTTTCTAGAGAATTGTGGTTCGGTAAGGACTATGAGCTTTGTAAAACCTTATGTTTGAAATATTGTTTTGGAATTATTATGCTAACTTGATCGAGAGTATTTCTAATAAAAGTAGCAAGTTGTACCATAAGTTCTTTGAGCGTGGCAAAAGGTATAATTTGTCCCTACTAAGATCAGAAAGGTTATGAATTGTTTTTTACAAAACATAGTGGACCTTTGAGGAGAGTATTGATCAAACTATAACTACTATTACAAATAATGATCATCTATCCTAGCCTGAGATAGGTAAGCTTCATGCAGTTTTCTCTTTCAACTGTATATGCTACACCCTCTATCATAACCACTAAAAACTAGCTTCTAGATAGCCAAAGAGACTCTATTAGTAAACGAGTGGTAATTTTGTTGAAAAAGGCTGTTGAAATGATCGAGTTTGACTTTGGTTAATTAATGTTTGATGAAATTGTAAAGAATGCTGAGAAAGTTCACCCAAGATACATTTTGACATTCCCTTCTCTCATTTTCCAAGTCTTGCATAATTAGAATCTTCAAATTGTTAAAGCTATAGAACAATACTAGGAACCAGTGCTAGAACTAAAGTTTTCCCATAAATGGTTGGAAGGAAAACATGTTATCAACAAATAAGAGAAGGAAGTTACTGGTTTTAATACTGATAATTCAGAGAAAAAATGAGCACATCAAACTCAGGGATTGCCGATTACTTCAGGCCCCAAGGTTATTCCCACAGGCATTCAAGAATGAATGATTGGTCAACTCACCTCTTAAAGTGATTCAAATGAGAGGCATGTTTCCAGATTACGATAGCCTTAAGGAGTGGCCCCAAGGCTATTCCCACAAGCATTCAAGAATGAATGATTAATCTACTCACCTTCTATAATGAGTAGAATAAGAGGCATGTTTCCAGATTACGAGCAGACTCAAGGAATGCTCACTAGCTCAGGTCCAAAGGCTACTCCCACAAGTATTCAAGAACGAATGATTGATCAACTCACCTCCTATAATGAGTCGAATGAAAGGCATGTTGCCAAATTACGAGCAGACTCAATGAGTGCTCACTAGCTCAAGCCCCAAGTCTATTCCCACAAGCATTCAAGAACGAATGATTGATCAACTCACCTCTTACATTGAGTCGAATGAGAGGCATATTGCCAAATTATGAGCAGAGACCAAGGTTGTGAAGAAGGTTATAAATAAAAAAACAACCCTCTATATTGATTATTTGTCTCTCCCTAATGAAGAGTAGTTTGGCAATTGTGTTTATTAAAAAAGGAGAGTAATGAATAGTCAGTGTTGTTGAGGGGGAACAATGTTGATATGATGATTTTTTGTTAATGATATTTTGAACTTATTTTGGGATTTATTTTGGAGGACTATAAATCCTTAACTACTATTTTTTTTTGGTGAATAGATGTTAATACTATTTTTGCATGAATTTTCTTTTTTTATTAACTTGTTTGGTTATAATTATAATGCAAAATTGAGAATGCGGTGTTTATGCCAATACGTGCTTATGCCAATGCAATATTTTTCAGTAAGTCATAATGCAAATTTGATAAAAACTGAGAATGTGTGCTTATGCCAATGCAATATTTTTCAGAAAATCATAATTCAAATTTTGTTTCAGAAAACATCCTACCCAACTCCGCTACACACCAGTAGAGTTCCCCATAACTCGTCCATCCAATTACATCAACAAAATAATTGTGGTCGATGCCACCAGAGATTGTAGTTAAAACTATCAGATCTAGTATATGTAGACAAGCCACTATATTGCAGCCAAGCTTCCAGAACAACATATGTGTGTGGTTGAGACACCATAAATGCAGACAGCTGCCAAATAGAAATGTGGATAAACCACCAAATAATGCAGATCATTAAACTGCTAGAACTTCCTCCATACCATAATATCCCAACCTATTCAATGTGACATGGCATGCATAAACTGAAATGGAATGATAAGCATGTTGAACATGCATTCAAATTCTTAACAGAAACTAGTAAGCATATGATTTCATGCTTTGCAGATAGATAAATCAGAATTATAAATCACCTTAATCAAAAAAGCCACAATGTCACATACATACTCATATAGCCGATTCAGAAATACAAATTAACATAATCACACATCATACACACATTTACAGACATAGCGAATTAGGACATACCATCAAAACTATCAGTATCAGATCATGCAAATATATTTCACATACCTTAAACACATCATACATAGAAGCATATTAAGAGATACCTTGTTTTCAAGCCTTAATTAAGTAGTATGGGCCCTACAGAAAGTTTAATTACGAATTTTAGATTCAAACGGGTCTAGGTGAAATTTTCTAGAAAATGGGCCTGCACTGCCTCACACACGCCCGTGTGGCCCACACAACCCAATTGACCCAGACTGTGTGACTCACACGGTCTGGCACACTGCCGTGTGTTGTCAACAGGCCCAATTTCAACTTTTAGCCGTTCACTGATTTCTTGAGTTTTCATCACAGACCTAATCATTTTCGATGTCAATTCACCAACAAGTATTCCAAAACCTAAAATGTCAATTAAAACCACCCTTTTAGCCACAATTCACAAAGTTAAAGTCACTAAATCAACCACAACCACCAATAATTAAGCATTAGCAAATCAGAAAATCAGCCTTACGGAACTCGCTTACTTACCCAAAACCACAACGACAATACCAAATAATCTTCCTAAATCTCTAGAAGGACGTCATACATCTCATCAATTCTCCTAAAAATACACGAAACAATTAAACACTCAAAAGAACCTTAACTCCAAAATCACTCATTATCCCATGAAGATATCACCCAAAATGGAGTTTACAATTGCATACAAGAAAACTTACCCAACGAAAAATCAACCGTCGAACCCTACACCACAGTAATAACAAAAAGACAGCAGGCTTACAACCAATTAAAGCTTCAAAACAGAAATTAACAAAGCAAGGAACAAAGAGTTTTTCTTTAGTAATACTTTTGGCGAACCCAAAAGAAGGTAAATGGGAAAAGGGAAAATGTGAAACGACAGAAAGGAAAACAATGTAAAATACGAGAATAAATTTTCTTAACCAACAATATTTTCAGAAACAAAAAGTAGAAAAGAGAAAGAACAAGAAGAAAAAAAATAGAAGAGAAGAACAAAAAAACTTAAACTAGTGAATGGAAATTTTTTGGAAACTTTTTGAGGATAATTTCAAAAATTAAATCCCACTAAATCTCATTCTCTAACCACCTATCATATTTTTCTCCAAGTTGGCTTTAACTAAAATTCTGAAAGCTTGGACATCACAACAAGGAGAAACAACAATTAACTCATCTATTACATAGATATAGCATAGGATTCGAACACAAAATTGCAAAGTAAGCTAAAGCCTTACCACTAAACCAACAAGCTCATTTTGTCATCAATTGTGATCAAATTATATTTAACTCCAATATCCAAAGTCAGGGGTTGGAATAAAAATACCAAAATTTCAAGGGAAGGGTTTTGAACATGAAACCTTAAGCACACATAACTAACACTTAATTAGGGGTGAGCAAAACTCGATCCGACTTAAAAAAATTCAAATTTTGAGTTAGACGAATCAAGTTATTTGAATTAATCGAATTATTCGAGTCAACTCGAATTATTCAAATTTGATTACAGTGGACAAATTTGATTACAGTGGGTGATAGTGATTGTAAGGACCCAAAATCATTTTTCTAATTTAACTCAAACAAATATATTAGATTCGATTCAGTTTGGATTTCATCTCACTCGACTCGATTTGAGAAAATTTCAAATCGAGTTAAGAGGATAAAATAGGATTCGTCAACTCGATTAACTCGAAATTTTTTCATTTGATTCGATTGAACGCTCACCCCTACACTTAACCACTACAACAAATTAATTTTTTAACATAATTTCACAATATTTAACACAAAAACAAAGCATGACCACTCTCACGTTTCACTAATCCAATTTCTACTAACCTGATTTTTTGGATGTGACACTTTCGCAAGTACTTCTACTATTAATTAACTTTTTGGTTAGCGATTGTTTTTAGATAAACACTCCTATGTAAAGGTTGAGGAGAGATTATAAATAGTTTTAAATATTGTATATATAAAAAAAAAACTATAACGGTGGTGTACCAAATACGCTTTAATATATATATAAAAGGTTTGGTTTTGGGTCTCACTCAACTGAGATGTGGTATAGAAGAAAGTTTCATTAAGTAACTAGAAGTTGAATGGCCTACAAATTTTTGATGTCATGTGTCAAATTGGATTCACACGAGTTATTGTTTGCTTTGACGCATTGAACTCTCAGATTTTATGTTTCAAAAGATGGGAGGGTTGGTGTATATTATAACCATTGGCCTAAGGGGAATATATTCATTTTTGCCTTGCTTACATCATCAAATTAACATTGAATCATATGCCAAAGAAATGAAAAATATCAATGTTAGTAAAAGAGGAAATGACTCTTTCTTTTATTTTACAAAGAAAGTTATGCTCACATATACTAAAATTTCAACTTTGGAATTTTAGATATATCTCTTAAAAATATTATAAGAATTCATTAGACTTAATCTTTAATATGAGTAGATATTAGAATTCCAACTTCAGACTTATTCATCTTTTAATGCTGGCTTGAGGAATTAATTAAGTTAATTTTGAAATATTTTTAAATGATTTAATATATCATTCGATATCTAAATTTGATATTTTTAATGTGCTACATGTATTATTTTTTAGTTCAATCGATAGTTTTATTTGACAAAAGTTATTATTTTGGTACTTAAAGGTAATGATGTTAACTTTTAGTGTTTAATTTGAGTTTTAGGATTGATTTGATGAAAGTTAATTACTAATATTATTAAGTTTGAATTTTCATGATTTTGTTAATAGATTAAATTTAGTATTAATTGTAAATTTATTTAATTTTGTGTTTAATTTGTCAAATACAATATGATGGATATGATTTGATTTGAGTTTTACAATTGATTTGTTGAAAGTTAATTGCTAAAAACTTAAATTAAACACTAAAAAGTTAACATTGTTATCTTCAAATAGTAAAATGTATAACTGTTGTCAAATACAGTTATCAAGTTGAACCAAAAAATAACACATATACCACATAAAAAAAATTGTAAAACATTGACAACAAAAGACTCAAAAGCCATGTAAAAGTTTTGTTTGGACTCGACAATGTTACGTATAACTAAATCAAATCCCACTATGTTTTCTCTCTCTTAGTAGCCAATTGTTTAGGTGTTTGTGTTTTATGTAGAAACAAGACTGCTGGTTTGTATGATGTTTTTACTTTTTAGTGACAACAAGAGCTTTCCTGTTTTCCTTTCTGTTGTTTATTTTTTAAAAATTCTTTCAAGAATGGTATTTCAATTCGTTTTAATGGAATCCCTAGACTTCGATACAAGACGTGTGGATGTTTAAAAATATTTTACATGAAATTTGCCCTGTATATAAGAAGTCCACATTGTGCTTGATCATTCACCATTAATGATAAAAGAAAGATCATAAAGAAGAAAAAAAAACATTGTCAATGGGTTCTTTGGGTGCAATTTTAGATCAATCTAAGCCATTTTTGGCTGTACTCTTTTTGCAGTTTGGGATTTCAGGCATGTCTATAATTACTAAGTTTGCTTTGAACCAAGGGATGAGCCAGCATGTTTTGGTTGTCTACCGGCATGCCATTGCCACTCTTGTCATTGCTCCTTTTGCCATTGTTTTGGAAAGGTCTAAATTTCTCTCTTATTCTGTTTCTTTTCCTTTAAGTTTACATAAATGGCAGTGCTAAGGTAATAAGGGAAGAGATTGCTTTCAGTTTTTTCTAATAGTAATTTATGAAATATAAAAATAAATATTTGAGTTTCAAAGCTTTGGATGGTACCTCTTAATGATGGATGGGTGAAGTAGCCAATCGGGTTGAACCCCGATTTTCACTCTAGTTTTTTATTTATTTTTTTATAAAAATAAAAAATATTGTGATGTACAAATAAGGGATGAGATTGTAGACACTATCACAGTAAAAGTCAAAACTTATACTTAATGGATATCAGATTTTATAAATTCTACATAAACCAAATAGATTGACTCCGTCTGACATTTTACTTCACAGGAAAATTAGGCCAAAAATGAGCCTGTCTGTCTTTGTTAAGATACTGCTTCTAGCCTTACTAGAGTAAGTAAAAAGTTGCTTTTGGGGGGTTTAAATATTATTAAATATTGATTTTTCCCTTTCTAAATTCAAATTAATTGCGAATAATTAATTATTTTCTGCAGACCAACAATGGACCAAAACTTACTTTACACAGGCATGAAATATACTACGGCAACCTTCACATCTGCCATGACCAATGTTCTTCCTGCATTTGTATTTTTGCTTGCCTGGATCGTCAAGTAATTAAATTCTACTTATCATCACACACATAAATACATATATATAATAACCAGTTTAGGATGTTTTACTTGTGTCATTCTACGTATTAGGATTTGATTACTACTTCCACTTATTCTTATATCAAAGGTATTGTCTTCTTTGGGTACTTCCGTTAATCGAAGGTATACTTCCTTCAGTTCAAACAATGTATTTCTCTCTTATGAAAAGCCTTTTGCACTCGAGAACCAGCAAATTCCCAAAGATAACAAGTTAACAACACTTTTATGAATTGATCAAATCTCGAGTACACCAAAGGGAAGGGACGGGGACAAGCAGGGGTCTAACTCCCCCTAGCCCTCCAAATTCCTAAAATTTTAATGTTTTTATATCATAAAAAAATAGTATATATGGAAGTTGAGTTAGGCAATGGATTAATGAGTGGGGGAAATTTGATGCAGGCTTGAGAAGGTTAACATAAGAAAACTCCATAGCCAGGCAAAGATATTAGGCACAATTGTGACATTTGGGGGAGCAATGCTGATGACATTGATTAATGGACCAATGTTGCCGTTGCCCTGGACTAAATCAAATAACAATCATGTATTTTCAAGTGCATCAGCAGTTAAGCAAGATCCAATCAAAGGTGCTCTCATGATCATTTTTGGCTGTTTTTGCTGGGCTGGTTTCATCATTTTACAAGTAAATTTCCTCATTCATTTTATAACTTTGTTTACATTTCTCTAATATTTCCCATCATAAAGCTTCCATTTCCACAAGAAATAATTCAAAAAAGTGTTGCGCTTTCTTGTATAGGCAATTACCCTAAAATCATACCCTGCTGAGCTCTCCCTAACAGCGTTTATCTGCTTGGCGGGCACCATTGGAGGAAGCATTGTAGCGCTGGCAATGGAAGCTGGCAATGCCGCCGTGTGGTCTATTCATTTCGATGTTAAATTGTTGGCTGCAGTTTACAGCGTAAGATGCTCTCCGTTCAATTGAAGTATATTTTAGGATTTATGTTTTTTTTTTTTTTATTCACGACTGTTGTGTTTGGCTGTAGGGAGTAATCTGTTCCGGAATTACTTATTATGTTCAAGGAGTAATAATGAGAAGTAGAGGACCTGTATTTGTGACTGCATTTAATCCTCTGAGCATGGTTATTGTTGCAATTTTGAGCTCCTTTATCTTATCCGAAATACTTTATTTAGGAAGGTACATATCAATCCCCCTTCTTAATATTGTTAGGATTTAAATTATGATTATGTTATTATTATAATCAATTATAATAATTTTAGACTTGAGGATAACCGGATTGATCTCATACCTTATCAAGGTTCAATTTTACAAGTGATCTTAACTAAAGTTGCTCAAACTCAACTTCACAATAATTTAAACCAAATTTAACTTCTTTGTTAACTTTCAAATATAAATGTGTAGTTTACGCCCCTTAACTGAATTGATAAAATAAGAGATTCTAGTTGCTAATTACTATTTAAATCTATTATGGATAATCTTGATAATTTTGCTAATATGGTGCAACCTTTGTAGGATAATTGGAGCAATTGTAATTGTTATTGGCCTCTATATGGTTTTGTGGGGTAAGAGCAAGGATCAATGTTCATCAAATCAGAACATCAAAGTGGAAGAAGCATCAAATGATCAGAAAATGATTGTCATTGATGATCACCAGACATCAATAATTTCAGATCAAGATTTTGTCGTCGTCCTGGATTTAACCAGCAACAAGGTAACACCTACCAAAGAATCTGTTTGAGGAAAACAAAATTTCTCCACAAGTTTTTTCCCCTACATGGATTGAGCTAATGTTCGTAATAAGATGCTTCTTGTCCGTATCTGTCATTTTCTTCAAAGTATTTGTAGCAGGTATTTGTGTTTGACCCCTACTCAGACATGTTTAAAATGTGTCCAAAATACTACGGGTATGAAATACACGGGTTACACATTCAGAACAAGTAAAATTCTACATCTCACAACAAATCTGGTAATCAAAATCAATAAAGGTCTCATTTAGAAAATTTTGGAAAGCCACGATATCTAAAGCATTCATCTGCATAAATTATTGAAATCCCAAAACAAGTCTATAGTTTAGTACAAAAATACAAGCTGCAATGCACAGATCTGACCCACCTCACAACAAGATTTGAAAGGCTGAGTCTTCATCTCAAGATGACACAGCAGCATCATCCTTTCCGTATATACGCTGAAGTTCACGGGT
Organism: Gossypium arboreum; assembly: GCF_025698485.1. NCBI lineage: Eukaryota > Viridiplantae > Streptophyta > Magnoliopsida > Malvales > Malvaceae > Gossypium > Gossypium arboreum. The sequence continues at coordinate 38,203,187 of NC_069074.1, read as the reverse complement.
GGCAGCTTGATATGATGCTGCAATAAAGAAACAAGGAAATTGAGTCTAGAGAACTTTAAAAGAAAAATGGACTGCTAATTTCATGAACTCAAGTGTGAATGTTAAATAAGAGTGTGTTTGATACAAATATGATCAATATTGTGAAGTCTTTTGAGAATCATATCCTTATAACCATATCCAAAAATGGAGCCAAATCAAAATAGCTAGTTCAGCCAACTAAACAGCAGCTTTACCTTTCCAGATGCGAAAGTTCTTCTGGTTGATTTGAGAACCTGTCACAGTTTGAATTGCATCAAAAAGCAACTCTTGTGGAGTGTTCTTGAGCTCCTGAACAACAGCATATATGGTCTTCCCACTCTCAAAGTAAATATGATTATTTGGGTGTTTGGTCTTGCAATTAGCATGGCGCTCAAACTCATATGCATTAAGAGCCTGCACAATAGATTTTGAATTTTACAGCAATGATACTCTGATTTAGTAATATAGATCTCTTCCTATAACTTTGCAACAAAGAACACTAGTTGGCATATTAAAACAGGGCTGAAAAGTGGAGTGACTATAGTCTATACGAGTTGCTTACTTTTTCAAAGTTGCAGTCTTTGCAGCCACACATATACCCAGTCCCTTGTATATATCCTTTAAGGCTTTTCTGCCAATGAAAAGGTTATGTTACATAAGTGAAATCCCACCAGTGAAAAGGTAAGACATAGGAAATAACTCACCTCGCGTGACCAAGAAACATACTTCACAACAACTCCGTCAAGCATACCAGTTGATAACAGGCTTTTGACATTGGAAGGGAAATTGTTGGGAGAAACCTTTTTAGAAGTCTTTGATTCTTTATGCTTCGGGTTGGTATCAGTTGTAGAACTATTTTGGGGGGCACCATTTACATTTGAATCTGGATTCGACTCAACCAAAACTTGCTGGCAGGGCACTTCCGAAGCTTGTGCTGAATTCTGATTACTCATCAATAAGTCATAACCACTAATAATACTACCTGAGCAATTTTCCCTGGATTCATCATGGAAGCCCCCAAAAGATATTGTATTGCTTTCACCCTTCTTGTAGTTAGGATGCATAGAAAGAATATTAGACTCTCCTTTATCTTGCCTAGGAGCCATGGCTGTGATGTTACAGTCTGCCTTATGATAGGAAGGTCCCACTGGTATGATATTATCACCTTCCTTATCAAAAGAGGATGCCATTGAAATCAAACTCTCATTCGGTTTACTATATGCAGGGGCCATTGAAATGAAATTTTCTTGTCCCTTACCATAAAAAGGGCTTAATGAAATTAAGTTTGCATCTCCCTTCTCGAATGACTGACCGATTGAAATAAAATTGCCATCCTCCTTGTCAAAAGGCTGACCCATCGATAAAATACTGTCATTTCCCTTGTAATTGTGGCCCACAGGTATAAAGTCATTAGCCCTCTTGTTAAAGGTATGACCAATTGAAATAAAATTGCCATCTGTCTTACTGAATGTTGGGCCCATTGGTCTGGTACTTTCATCCTCACTTCGATATGTTGGGCCCAGCAATATGGCATTACCATTTTTACCGAAAACGGAAGACATTGAAATAGTGCTATTAAATCCTCCGCCATACGGGTGCCCCATTAATGTTCGCATGTCGTTGTTGGAATCCCTAACTTGATTGACCTTAACTTTCCTTAATCCACCAAAACTGAGACATGAAGAGGCATCTTCAATGGTATGGGACATAGACAAAGCCGCAGATGAACCACTACCATATTGATCCTCAAAATCCTTTCTTCCCATATTCAAATTTCCAGTGTCAACAGAAGAAATGTTCCTATCAACCAAGTTGACTGTTCGTATGGACTCAGATCCAAATAGGTGGTCACCAAATGGGCCAGAAACCGACTGAAAACAGGAAGCATTTTGCCAAGGAGAAACACTGACGTCTGCAATTCCTGAAACTGGTTGGCTGTTAAAGGATTCTATTGCTTGCTTCTTGTTGCTGAACAATTCTGATGCAGCGGCATCCATAAACCATTGATGACCCCGCTTTGCTTCAGATTTTGAAGAATCATCATAACCCATCTCTCCGTTACTTAGAAATGATCCATCTCTCGGCATCCATAAACTCTTTTGCTGGAAAGACTGCCCAAAATCAATAATAAAAATAAGCAAAGTGCAAATTGGGAGCATTTATTATCATATGACAACAAGAGTTACTAACAAGTGAGGAATAAGAACCCTATCACAACACAAACCCAACCCTCAAGAAATCATGTCATCAGAAAATTACAATGTATATATATCAAGCAAAAAATGTTGCATGCTAAAATCAGTAAGAGACAAATATGTGTATATATGTGTGTGTGTGTGTTTGAAAACTGGCTATAGTCTGATAGATCCATCTGAGGGATTTTCAAATCAATTTTAAAAATCCTACCAGAGATATCAGATAAGTTTCAGGGTATGACTTAGCTGCTAAAAAAACATAGGAACTACAAGGAAACAAATAATCAAAAGTGAAAACCAAAAGGTTCACCTTTTACTTGCACGAACAAAATTCAAATCCAATTGGCAAGCTCTTCTAAGCAGGAATGATAAAATTTCCAGTTTCTTTCATATCTTAATGAAAGCTCAGAAAAAGAATCCTTTGAAACATTTCCACCCTTAGATGTTGACGGTAAGACTTTCAAGATAGCTCATTGTACAGGTATGCATATAATGAGGCTAATTATAAACAAATTAGCTTAACTCAACAAAGAAGTTTCTCTGGAATCGTATCATGCCAATTAAAATCTTCGAAGAGTTGCCTAAAGATGCGCGCAAACTTGCAAAGGACAGCTAAACTTGCCTTTTACAGTTATAGCTAACCTTTTACGGCTATAGCAGCCTTTTACGGCTATAGCTAGCTTATTCAACTTCGTAACATTCAAAAACTTGCCTTTTATTTCTCCCTAGATGGACCTAATATTGCCAGATATCTGCAATTTGTTGAAAACTTATACAAGCGTCAACACTTAAGATTTGGACCAAAAACGAAAATTTTCAAGGCATTGAAGTTGCAACAGGCATAACCTAAATTTCCTTCCAACAAATATAAAAGTCAACTATTCATTAAACTCTATTCGGAACTTTATTGATATACAGGCAACTTTATTTACTCATAAAGTTTCTTCCAGGAACAAGTTTTTCTCAGCCTTTGAATCAGAATTATGGCATTCAAATGATATTAAACAAATTACCTTGCAAGTTGCTCATGTCCTGTTGCATTCAACAGTGACATCTTTTTAATTTTATCTTAACATGTAATCCGAACAAGGCAGCAAAGTGATACAACTGCAAGTGTAACCCATATTAGACTAGGAGCCCAAGACGAAAACAGTGTCACTCATTGAAATGAGTTATTAAACATACAGATTTTGCTGTTTCCTTGTAGAAGCTTGTGCACAATGATGATGCTGAAACAACGAAAAGCAACTAAAGAAAATAGTTGTCAAGACCATGATGGTTTCAATTCTACATGTTATGAATATAAGCACCACCACACCATAGAATCAAAATGAGAATCATCTGAAGTTTCATAAAGCATGTGTAAACATACTAAATGTCCATGCATTTATATAATTGTTTATGTAATTTTTTTTTCCAATAAATGGGTACTGTTGTTTGATCAAGAAAATAGAAAAAGAAATCTTATTTATACATAAGGCATTGTCTTTCATGTTTTCTATGAAATTTTAACAAGATGTGGGTATCCATACCGTACGATGGATACTTTTAGGTCAAACATGCAAGTCCAAAACTTTAAGCAAAGTGCAACTCAGCCTTCTAGACAATACGCATAATGGACAAACATACCACAGTGCAATTAGTTAATGTAGTCAAAAGAAAAACAAAGCTCTTTTCACCTTGAAATTTTAAGAAAAAGTGAGCTGAAAAAATTAGTTGACGTAACAAAGAAAATAGTGATTTATTTGGATCTCCTTCATTTGTTTATTAGAGAACTTATTTTACTTTAAATCATAAAACTATTAGATTTTTTCTTATAATATATATATTCGATAATGTTAAAGTCTACAGTAGTAACCACAAGAATATTTTCAATTAATATTCTCTGAAGCAAATGTGTCCTTTCTGTTTTAGTCAGATTCTACCCAACTTATATGGTCGATTGACTCTCAGACCATCAACTAGTGCATATTTTAGACGGATTCTACCCAACTTCTACAATCGATTGACTCTCAGACCATCAACTAGTGCATAACCAAAGGGAATATACAGAAAAACCAACAGCTGGTAAATGCAAATGGTTTAAATCAGCATATCAGTCATGGAAATTGCTAATGCCAAAGCTCCAAATTGCTTGAATATGACATGGATCACCATGTCTGCCTACCCGAGGCACATAACCGTCAGCATTGCATTCATTAAAAATTAAAATCCCTCAATTTTCAGCATAATTAAACCTAAAATAAATCAGCATGTACATATCTAAGGTGCATGATCATCCAATTTAGTCATTTGCTTTCATTAGGATTTTCAAATTCCTTGAACTTCTGACAGCAGCAGAGAACCTAGCATAAATTAACATTTTTGTATGTCTAACAGACATAATTGTCACCATTACTTTTATTAAAGTATTTACATTCCTTAATTCGAACCTAATCAAACGTCACGTAATGCACCTTATATTCTTGACTAAGAAAGTAATCATTCTGATTACTTTGCATACAAAACTAACATAAATCAGTATATCTCCATATTTGGGCTACACGCATAGCACGGCAACATTGATTACAACATTTAAATTCCTCAAAGCTACTAAATAATGGAACCTTACACTAACCAACATATCTGCATCCTTAAAACACATTTAAATGCCTTAAAAGCTGTGAAAGAAAGGAACCTAAGATTAATCACCATAACCGCATTTCAAAGGCAAGCGATAATCAGATTATTTTTACTAATGCATTTTAATTCTTCAAATTCCAACCTAACGAAACCAAGTATAAATCACCAGTTATATGTCTAAAACAAACCATCATCACAATAACTGTTAAAACATAAAATTTTAAATTTCTCAAAGCTCCAACACGATAGAAGCTATCATATTTGCAATTATGCACATATAAAGCACAAACCATCCACATTTTTAAATTTCTGGCGCACCAAAGCACCATTCAACTAACAACATTCAACTTCGTGAGAAAATAAAAACTCCATGTAAGCACATTAATTCATTAAAAAAAATTCAAAACAATATCTAGAAAAGTACAACAAAACAGACTATGAAATCAAACAAATACTCATATGAAATGAGGAATGAAAAGGAGAATTTTTTTTTTTAAAAAAATTAACAAGAAAACAACGAAACTCGAATAAAACATTTGCATGCAATAAAAAGAGCTCCGAAAAGAGTTGCGATCATACCATTTCTCGCCAACCTTACAATCAGACTCGTCTTCACTCAATCAAAAACCAAGCTTCTTTCACCCTCCAAAACACCTTCAGAAATTGAAAAGACAAATTAATCAAATCAATAGACCTTTAGTCACAAATTTTGCATGCATTACTCGATTCAAAAAAAGGAAATATTAACATTTCTTTGTATTTATAAAAATAAGGTTAAAAAACCCAACTTTTGTTCAGTTTTCTCTGAATTTTACATAGAACTTAAACCGTCTTTTGCAAGCAATGGTGTGAAACAAAAGCCTAGAAATTACAATAAATGAGCGAGTCTCTAAGCTAATACCTTTTCCGGAGAGATCGCCGGTAAGACTTCCCGGCTTGAACTCACCGGAGATAATCAACCGATTTTTTTTCCTTTTTAATTTTTTTGAAGTGAAAGTGAGTAGTACGGAATACATTGAAAAAACGACTCAGAGCGTCCCAGCCTTTAAATAGGAAAGAGAGAAATTATATACTGTACTGCCGAAGGATTTTCAATTAATGGACTCCTTAATTTCCATCCGACACGTGGCGTCAATCGTGATTTGGGTACCAGTTGAGAATGAGGGGAAAATCGTGGCCGCTAAAACATAAAATTTGGTCAGGGATAATGGCAACTTTGCCCTCTTTACTTTACCAAAATTTTCAATGTGATACCTACAGTTTCTAAATGGTCACTTTGCCCCTGTACTTTATTCTGTAATCTAATCTGATACTTGGGTCTAACGGCGTTAATGCCTAACATGTGGATCGTTATTATAATGCCTCGTGTCACTTTTGTAGAAAAAGATACTGATAGGTCATGTCAAGGTTCTGAAATAATTTTCCATTTTCCTTTTACACGGAAAAAATACAAATACAAAAACTTTAAACATTTAGATATCCTCAAGGGAAAACCATTGCAGGATAAAACAAGAAAAAAGAAAACATATTAAGTTTCATGGTTGTAGGTTTAGAGAGGCCATTTCAAAAATCTAACTGGTGAAAGGCTTAGGATAAGTGAGAAGAAGTTATTGTCTAATTTGTAAGATGATCAAGTAGTTAAAAAGCCAAATCGAAAGTTTGGAAGTATGAAAGTTTGAAGTTGGATTTGGTGATTTCGAACTTGAGGTAATCATGGGTTGGATTGAGTTATAATAAAATTTTAAGCTAATTTTATAAGCTCGGGTTCAACTTGATCCGAAAATGGGCCTAAAATTTTGCCCAAGCTCAGCCTGAATGAAAAAGCTAACATTTTAAGCATTTGGTTAAAAATCAATATCACAAGATACCATAAGTGCTTAACATACCAATTCATGTCACATTAGGTAACAATCTCCAATTCTTATTCAATCAAGGGATAATATACTCACATACTTATCAAAGGCATTACCTAAATCAATGTTTCTTGCTCAATTTATTTAATAACTTGCCATTTGGATTATCAAGTTCAATTCATCCCATTTCAATTTTTCATTTTCATATGAACTTATTCGCCCGATGAAACCTAGTAAACGGACTTGGATACATAGGTATCTACACTACACCAATTGCTTGTCTGAGCTGAACATATACATATCAGGTTATTCGTCCAGGCTAAACATTTATAACTACACATCAGGTTATTTGTCTGAGCTAAACCTGTGACACATATAATTGAGAATTCGCAACAAATGTTGGCTCTAATCTCGACCATTGATGTTAGGGGTGAGCAAAATTCAATTCGACTCGAAAAAATCGAAAAAAAATTCGAATTTCGAGTTAAATGAATCAAGTTATTCGAATTAATCAAATTATTCGAGTCAACTCGAATTTTTTTCGAATTTCGAGTTCGAATCGAGTTGAGTTTTTGAATTCGAATAACTCGAATAATTCGAATATCAAACTATAATATTTTACATTTTTACCCCAAACTCTCAAACCTTTTGACTTTTCTCTCAAAACTTTTACTCCTTCCCACTTTCCCCCTAAAACTTTTACTCCCCTCCCATCCCAACCCCCCAATCTACCCAAAATCCATTTCTCACCAAAATTTTACTCTCCCATTTACTTTTTCTCAAAAATTTACTCCCAAAAACCCTCAAAACTTTTTATTTTCCCCCAAAATTGTTACTCCCTCCCACTTTCCCCCTAAAACTTTTACTCCCTTCCAAACCCACCTCCTATCTACCCCAAACCCATCACCCCTCCAATTTTTTTTTAATATTTTCCCTCCAAAATTTTACCCCCCATTTACTTTCCCTCAAACTTTTATTTCCCAAAACTTTTTATTTTCCTCCTAAACTTTTACTTCTCACCCTTTACTCTCAAATAAAAAATCAAAATTATCCAAAAAAATCACTAAACATAAATAGTAATAATTTTATTTATATATACTATTTATATTATTAAATTTCACATTTTATATTATTTATATTATTGAAGTGTTTAGTCATATTGACTATTTATATTAAAATTAGATTATTAATTATGCCATAAAATATTCGTACTAAAATTTTATATTGGTATCAATTTCACATTTTATATTTAAAATAACTTTTATTAAAAAATCACATTTTACATTTAATATTTTTTTAATTCTAAAATACATAGTGACAAGAATTTGAAGATAATTGAAACAATTAATCAAGCAAAAAAGCTAACCCGTATATAAAAGATTAATAATTAAATTATGAGATGATGAAAGTTAAAAAATTTTATTAAGGTGCACAAATTTTATTATGATAGGTGACAGTTGTTATAAGGACCCAAAATTATTTTTTAAAATTTAACTCGAACAAATATATTCGATTCGATTCGATTTGAATTCCATCTCACTTGACTCGATTTGAGAAAATTTCAAATCAAATTAGGATGATAAAATATGATTCGTCAACTCGATTAACTAAAAAAATTTTCATTTGATTTGATTCGATTCGATCGAACGCTCACCCTTAATTGATGTAACTCAACCTGTACCATCGGTTTTGAGGGAGCTCAACTATAAATAGAAGTCTTCCCCCTCATTTGTATTCACTCAATTGCAATCCTTCATAGTAATTGAATACTATTACGAGCATTTATTCAAACACTTGGTGTGCGCTATTTTTTTGTGGCTTTTTGTTCGTTCATAGTTTCTTTTGTCTTTCGAGTTTGCTTCTGTGTTGCTTCAGTGCCTTAAAGAATTTCTACAAGAATTCTTCTTTTTCAAGAGTAGGTTGACTTACGTAGGATTTGAACCCAAGAAATTGACTAAGATCGTACGGTTTGCAAAACTAAAGATCTGACCTGTGGAAATTGGTATTAGTTCAATGTTTAAATGTGTCGGTTGAGATGACGAAAGGAGAAGACGAGCAAAATGTCCTGATGGAGGCCTATGAAAGGTCTAGGAAAAATAGCAGATCGAGGGATATGTTGTCGGCTCTAGAAGGTCGGGTGACTAATCTTAAGGAATCCATGGGTGGCGTGAAGGAAACACTTGGATGAGTTAGACTCGATGGGAAAGCAGCTCAGGGACTTTGTGATAAGGACTATTAGTTCCAATCGGGGTGCAACCAAAGAGACCCTCAATGCTACTATGGATGGTCAGACTAAGAAGCTAACTACGATAGATGATGCTCTTAAAGCAATGGTTGTGGCTTTGAAGAAGGAAACTGAGGTTATGATAGCAAAGATTAAGGAGCTCGAAAGAGAGCTTGTTGTGTGTAAAGTTGTTATGAGAAGAGGGATATTGGCTTTAGTTCCTAAGCAACGTAAGATGGATGTCCCTTAGCTGAAAGATTTTGAGGGGACGAGGTCCGCAAGATATGTGGACCATTTTCTTTGATGATGGAACAGTACTTTCGTGCAATAGGTATCGAAGATGGTGCCACTAAGGTAAACATTGTTGCTGTCTATTTTATTGATGTTGCTATTTTATGGTAGTGTCGTATGTCCACAGATGAGAGATAAGGTGGTACCGCAATTGGGACTTGAGAGAAGTTCTAAAAAGAACAGAAGAAGCAATTTTACCCGTAATATGCTGAAGAGGAGGCTTGAGCTAAGTTGCGTTGGCTTACGTAACAAGGTATTGTTTGGGACTATGTTAGAGACTTTAGTGAATTGATGCTTCAAATCTCTAACCTAAGTGAGAAAGAAGCTTTTTTTTTCAAAGATGGGTTGAAGCTTTGTGTGAAGCAAGAGTTGCGTCGATAATATATCACCGAGCTTATTGTAGCCATGGTTAAAATGGAGTTTTTTATCGGGCTTGGTCTGAAGAAAGATAAGTTGGAATCCTCCAAGCCTAAAGAGATGGGTCATGGTGGAGGAGACCGTGAGGAAGATGAAAATAGAAATAGTAAAAATGATGGTAATAGGAAACCACCAAATAAGAAATAAAAGGCCAACAACATACGACTGGGCTAATGAAATGCTTTCTTTGTAACGATCTGTATAAGAAATTTGTGCTTTCTTCCATCGAAAGGGATGATGAGCCAAACAGAGCATCAATGAGATTTGGTTTGATTGTGCGTTCTATTGTAGCCAAGAGAGTCAAAGAGAATGAGAAGAAGCCAGTAAATTGCTTCTTATGTTGTGGTCCTCATAGGATACAGGATTGTCCAAAGCACTCTAAGCTATCCGCGAACAGTAAAGAAGTTGAAGCAGAGCCAGAAAATGAGGCTTTAAAGCTTGGGTCGATGATCACAAGAAAAAAAAGTTGATGTATATGGAAATCAACATCGCAAGTCAAAGAATGTGTACTCATGTTGATATAGGGGTGTCAGATCTATTCATATCAGAAAAATCCGTAGGTAATAGTCAACTAAGAAGATCAAGACTATTACTATAACGCTTATTTTTAGTCAAATCAGAACAGTGATTTCAGAACCATAAATTCAAGGTCAAAATATTTATTTTATTATTATTTTAATGTCTACAACATGTTATTAGTGTCGTATAAAAATTTTGCTAAGAAATTTTATCAATTGCTTGCTCCATTCGATAAAAAGGACTAAATCGCATAAAGTAAAAAATTAGAGTTCTATAAGTTAAAGGTACTAAATGGATATGAAATTAAATAGTTAAGGGATTTATGTGGTAATTAGAACATTTGAAATATGAGTGGACATTTATGTGCATGATTAATTAAATTTTAATGATAAATAACAAAGGTTAAATAAGTAAATGAATAAATAAGCTAAGTAAACTAAAAAATAACAAAATGTCATCTTTCAATCAAGCTTTCATGCACCAAAAATAAAACTTAGAAACTCTATTGAAGAGGTTTCAAGGTTCAGCCAAGTCTCCTTGTGCATGTAAGTGTGATTTCGTCTCGTTTTTAATTATTTCTATGTTTTTTGAGTCATTGTAACTTAATCTAGCTAGCCCAGGGACTAATTTGCAAAACTGTTAAAAGTTTAGGGCTTTACCATTGATGAATAAGTATGTGTTTTGAAGTTTAATGGTAGAAAATGAATGGTTGTTGTTAGATAAACAACATTTGGTAAGTGATTTTGGTTGAAATTGCAAATTATGGATTTATTTGTAAAATGTGTAAAATTCATGGTGAAATGTGTGAAATAATAAAAATTTTGGGCTACTATAAGTCTATATAGAATTCGGCTAGTATGGGTTGAAATGGAATTGCATGAATTTTTCATTTTATGAGCTAGGGACTAAATTGTAAAGAATTCAGAAATTTAAGAGGCAAAAGTGTAATTTTTCCATAATATGATTTTTGGGTTAAATTGAATATAATGATATTTAAATAAGTTAAATTTGATTATATATAGATCAAGAAAAGCAACGTTCAGATTTAAATCGGGGAAAAAACAAAATAGTGAATTGATAGCTCGATTCTCTCCATATAAATTCGAGATAAGTTCGTATGTTAATAAACATTAATGTAATTGTGTTTTAAATGCTTTATACGACTTCATGGAAATATTCAACAAAGATATGGCGACGTGTGAAATCCCAGTTGAACCTTAGGAATAGATAAGATACAAATGACATGTTAGGGGTTATCATGTTTTGGGTGCTGGTCCGTACGTTCTACCGGTGGCTGAGTTTTTTGGCATGTGTTGCGGTTACCTGTCAGCTTGTGTAAGTAGCACCGTGTATCTACGTCTTGGCCATCAGCTTGTGTGAGCAGACCTGGTGATAGCTCGAGAAGAGCATTTACATATGAGATATGAGATTGAGATGGTTTCGACCATGTATTGGCACTTAGGGTGCGAGATCCCTTAGTATCCGATATTATTCCAAATGGTTCAACAGGTATATTAATGGTATGAAAGAATAAGGTATTGATACGTATCATAACAGTTATGTATGTGAATCATATAAGCTTTGAGTCTATGAAACTTGTGAATTTCATATCTAACCTTGTGAATGAATATGTGATAGGTTTGTGGATCAATGTGAGTTATATTATGTTATGTTTGATTACTTAAATTATGTTCATATGGTAAGTTGAGTTTATTGCTATACGAACTCACTAAGCTTAATAGCTGACTTTGTTTACTTTTCCTTGTTTTTTTAGTGATTTCGAAGCTTGCTCGGATTAGAAGTTGTCAGAGATCTCATCACACTATCCAGCCGTTGTTTTGGTACTTTTGAACTTGTGTACTTGGTTATATGGCATGTATAAGTGTTGTGGTTAATATAGCCTATATGTTTGAAATGTATTTAGCCAATTGATTTAACTTATAAATTATATATGTTTTTGGTTATATGTTTAGCCATGTGACTTAGCTTATTTTGGTATACTTAGTTATATATATATGTGTAAATGGATTTTGATATTTAGATTATAATTGTTATGTGAATGCCTTGTTGTGAATTGGTAATTTAAGTACAAAATGATTGAATTTGAGAATTTGGTATGCATGTTGATTTAGGCACAAAGTTTAATAAGTGAGTTTGATCATTTAGGTGATTTTTGGATGTGAAATTGGTATGAAATTGGTTGGTGTGCCTATTTATACATTGGTTGTTTGTGCATTGTTGAACCTAGGTTGACATCATTTTGGGTGAGAAATGTGGCTTGAAACATAGCCTATTTTTATCCACACGGGTAGAGACACGAGTGTGTGTCTCAGCCGTATGTGGCACATGGCTAGGTGACACGGCTGTGTGTCCCTTGATATTTATTTAGAAACTAAGTAGCTCCACAAGGCCCAACACATGGGCGTATGACTTAGCCGTGTGGCATAAGTCAATATACCCTCTAATTTTCACATGGCCTAGCACACAGCCTGGCACACGGGTGTGTAAGGCCATCTCGAAGGGTACACGGGCCAATCGCACAGACGTATGGTCGGCCGTGTGACCCAAGCCAGTGAGTTACACTGATAAGACACGGGATGGGACACGGCCATGTGATCCCATTTCGAATGTCTACACGGCTTATGACACGGGCATGTTTTTGGCCGTGTGAGACACACGGCCTGGCCAAACGGGCTTACGTCCCTTGTATTTTGAAATTTTGTTATGTTTTCCAAAAATTTCCCTAAGTTCTTGGTTTAGTCCCGATCTGCTTCTAATGCTTGTTTTAGGCCTCGAGGGCTCATTTTAGGGACTATATGATTGTATTTGTTTGGATATGAAAATTGTAAGATTGTTGAATTGATAAGTTTGGTAATGCTCCGAAACCCTATTCTGGTGACAGATACTGGTTAGGGGTGTTACAATTAGTTCCAAAGATGTCCCGACTGTGGGAGTAGCACAAAAGGTTAAAATATAGATCAATCAATGGAAAGGAAAGAAACACTTCTAGGTAATCCACGTAGATGATTACGATTTTGTTCTTGGCTTGAATTTCATTGACAAGAATAATGTTGGTTCCTTTTGTCGACTATATATGCATCTTGGACACTCGACAAAAATAATGTATTGCCGGTGAGTTAAGACATGAAGGACGGAATGAAGTATTGACGGCAATCCAACTAGCTAATGATATTTCGTATGGTAGGAATATTGACTTGGTAGATGAAAGTGTTATGAAAACCTCCTTAGAAATGCTAGAGGAGCAAAATACCGATATGAAGCCTGTTGAGTTATCAGTGGGGCTACCACCTATAAGAGAGGTGGGTTGTGGATCAGACTTTGGAGGAAAAGTAATGATGCAAACTGGACAATTGCATTGAGTAAATGCTATGAGTGAGGTACATCTCGAACACTTTGGTAGTGTTTCACATTTTGAATTACCATTGGCTTGGTAAAGACACAAGGGCCCTTTCAGAGTTCTCAAACGGGTAAGCCAAAGGGAATTATAAACCAAAGTTGGCAGGAATACTCAAAGTTAACCCGATGTTCAATGTGATTGTGTTTAAGCCTATTTGTATGAATCAAGAGGATCTTGATCGAGACAAGTCACAATGGGGGCAAGTAAGAGCAGTGACCTCTTACAATCGAGATATAAATAGAGAAATACAATACGAGTTAGGTGATGATAGAGATATAAGCCAAGGAAAATGTTCTGAGAGGCGGAACTACCTAACGGAGAGAGTAGTTGGGAATTAGCCAAGGCATCGAGACCGTTTCGAGACGAGTTAAAACAGTGCTAATTCTGAGGACGCGATGAGAGCGTCACGAGAATGGGTGGAGGAGAATCCCACAGGCCGCAAATCAAAGCACGTAACCATTTTGCATAGAATGCGCCATGAAGGTCAACTTATTAAATGGGGTTCATGATACATGTATGAATGTGATGAAATTTATTAAATTCCATTCACAGAAACTGCCAATTTTCAAGCTTGAGAAATCAGTAGACTTGTGACAACTTTTTAGGTGGGATCCTGGAATTTCTGGGTTGAGATGTCTACATGGCATTCGAAGATCTATCTCTTAGCTTAGAAACGCACTTTGAATCACTTGATTTTGAGTTCGGGAGCTCAAGTTATGACCGTTTTAGTGAAGATTGCCCGAGTAAAATTTTTGGACGGGATAATGGTGAGAATTACGAGTTTAGGGCTTTTAATTTGAGTTTAAATCATATTGGGTTCGGGTTTTAGGCTTAATTTTTATTATATTGTATTTATTATCTCTTATTATTTTATTATTCTGAAATTTTAATACTTATTAAGTAGTTTAAGTTATTTAGGAGTTTTATTTTAATAAGAAAGTTTAGTTTAAAACTACTTATTGTTTAGATTAATTAGAATTCTAGTATACTTAATAGTTTTAATTAGATTTATTTAGCTAGTCTATATATAGGCCTTTGCATTGTACACAAATCAAACAATTCATTATTATTCAACTTCTCTTTTGAGTTAATAAATTCTCTTTGAGTTTTTCTTTTCAAGAATTTCTCTTGAGCTTCTTTTAAAAGAGTTTTAACAATCTTTTCAAATTGTGCGGATCATTGTCAAACTTTTTCCTGCCAAATTTTCTTTCATGGAAGGGAAACTAGAGCCGCTTGAAGGGGGTTGTAGATTCTTCGTGTTTCTAAAGCTTCTTAAGACTTCTACATATCTTTCCACCTATCTTATTTATTTTCTTTCTTATTGTTCTAATCGTAGATTTATTATTCTATTTTAATTAGCTTACTTATTTATTTTAATTATTTTATCTAACTTGGATTTAATTGCGTTTCAGGTTGTGTCAAAATCCAAGTTTCTTTTCCAACGTCTAGAGTCCTAAGTCAAATCCGCGGCTTGAACAAACTTTACGATCTGCTTCTACATTCATCCACCTCATTACGTATCAGTTCATTTGACCCACATGAAGTGGCCCGACTCGTGGAACTCATGAAGAAGCCTATCTACTTGAAGCCTTAGTGGCCTAGTGAAACACTCTAGTAAAACTAGAGTTACTAGGGTAAATAATGTAAATCCTAAAAGGATGAGATTGTATAAAGTTTAAATCTCTTAGGACTATTAATTGTAGATAAACTCTAATCTCGACTGTTGATGTAACTCAAATTGTATTGTTGGTTTTGGGTGCGCTCAACTATAAATAGAGGTTTTCCTCTTCAATTGTATTGACTCAATTGTAATTCTTCATAATAATTGAATATTATTGAGAACATTTATTTAAAAACTTGGCGTGTGTTATTTTTCTGTTGTTTTTTGTTCATTCATAGGTTCTTTTATCTTTCAAGTTTGCTTCCACTTTGCTTCAGTGCTTTAGAGAATTTCTGCTAAGTATTCTCATTTTCCAAGAGTAGGCTAACTTAGGCAGGATTTGAACTCAAAAAATCGCCTAAGATTACGCGATTTGCCAGGCTAAAGATCTAGCCCTGTGACATAATGGCTTTGACTTCAAAATGATAAATATTGTCATTTAGTTTTTTTTAATCTATATATGTATGATAGTGTATTAAAGTGAAATTAATTGCTTTGGTCATATTTTACGTGAAAATAACATAATATATTATTAATTAATAAATTTGTAAATATATAAAATCATTAAATATAATTGGATGAATTAAAATAATAAAAATCTAAGTTTTAAATTAAATATTTTAATTAAATAAACATAATATATATAAATATGATTTTATTTTAAATATTATAATAATTAATAATGTTAAAACTTTTCTTTTATAATTAACAAAAATTAAATGTATGAGATTAACATAATGTAAATAAAAAGATAATATCAATATATTAGTAGTCTAATCTAAAATGTATAAATTTATTTACTCTTAATTTATATGTTAAAAATAAATAAATATTTTTATAATAAATTATATATTTTATAATTAAAATAAATATTATTTTTCAAAAACATTAATTACATTTAATCAAATTAGTTCTATCCAATATAAATATTGACTCGACAAATAATATTACTCATATCTATTTGAAAAATTAAGATAAAAAAGTGTAACGACTCGTTTTTCAGTGGTGTCAGAAATAGTGATTTCGAGGCCACAAATCCGACAGTAAGTATGTAAATATTATTCAGTAAATATTATTATTTAATATTTACGAATCAAATATGGTTTTAAAAAGGTTTTTGATATGCTAATTTATGTTATATAAATGATTTATTAAGTTCAAGTGGTAAGACCTCAAAGTCAAGTGATTTTTGAAAATGAGATATTGGGACCTCCCCGAGCCGTAAATATTTTTTATAAATATTTGCGGAGTGTTATTAAGGTTGTATTAAAGTTTAATTAAGAAATTTTAATGTTTGGATGGTTAATTAAATAAAAATGACTAAATCGTAATAAGTGTAAAAGTTGAATTCTACAAACTAAAGGTGTTTAATAGCTATGAAAAAGTAAATCTATGGACTAGTATGGTAAGTTGGTGATTATTCTTTTGTTAGTTCATATGATATAGTTTAATATTAATAAATTAAATAATAAGTAATAACTAAAATAAAAGAAAGGAAAAAACATATTTTTTTTATGTTCTTCTTCTTGGACGAGAGAAACTCCATTTTTCAAGCATGGGTGGTTCGGCCAAACAAACTTTGATGCATCTGGGAGATTTTGAGGTCCGTTTCTAATAATTTTTATATTTTTGAGATCGTTGCAACTAGGTCTAGTTAATTCTTACCTTTGTTTTTGAAACTTTAAAGATTTTGAATGTTGCTATTGATGAATATTTGTGATTTTAGACGTTAAATGATGAATTTGAGGTAGTAGTTGTTATTTATAAGTATTTTATTAAGTGATTTTGATGAATTTAACAATTAGGGATTAAACTGTTGAAATAGTAAAAATACAAGGGCTAGATGTGAAATTGTTACAAATGTGGGCTGTATTGGATGCTAGTAACATACGGCTAGTATGAATTTTCAATTAAATTGGTTTATTTGCATGATTAGGACATAGAGACTAAATTGAATAAAAATGAAAAGTTGAGGGCAATTTTGTAAAAATGTTAAAAAGGATTAAATTGCATAAAATGGAGTGATTTTATTATCTAAATTAATAAATTGAATAAAATTATTAATTTAGATCAAGAATGAGTTGAAAAATCGAGGAGAAGAGAAAATTACCAAATAACCCTTGTACTTAATCATTGTTGCAAATTAGTCAGATAAGTTCGTAGTCTTTGAACTTGAACTCTATTTATTTAATTTAAATACTTAATTATTACTTTGATATCTTAATTATATTTACATATATGCAAATGATTAAATTATGAAATGAGAAATTGTATATTATATACATGAAATGTGACATTATGAAATGAATCAATAAATTATTAGAATTTAAATTGATAGTATGGAAATAGAGGTGTGCATGGGCCGGCCTGAAAAATGGGCCTAAAATTTTTCCAATCCCGACCTGAGTAAAAATGTTAAAACTAAGCCCGACCTGCCCGGCCCATATATTAATTTTTTATAATTTTAAAATATATATAAACCACAAAAATACTAAAAACATCAAATAAATATTTCTCAACAAATTGAAAATAAATTTTAAAAAATATGTATACTTAAATAATACTAAAATAGATGCAATTAACAAGCAAATGTTTCTAAAATAATAACAAAATTAACAAATGTCTTTAAAATAATAAAAATTAACAATAAAATAAGTTTTACACAATATCCAAACAATAACAACAAAATAGTAGCAACATAATAGTAAAATAGTAGCAAAATAGGGAGAAAACAATAAGAAAATAATATTAAAAAAATATTTTTTGTCATGTAATGAATTCAGGCCTGGCCCAGGCAAAAAATGTCTTACCCAAGGCCCGACCCGTTTTTTTAACGGGCCTTATTTTTTTACCCAAGCCCATTATTCGGGCCTATATTTTTGCCCAAACCCTCCCACATTTCGGGCGGGCCTTCAGGCCGGGCTACATGCACACCTCTATATGGAAATGATATATATGGAGATGTATTGCCTAATGATGAGATTGAAGTTGAATAATGTTGGTTGATGTATGGAATTAAATACAATCTCGGGTTTATGTAACGCCCCAATTTTCGGGAATTCTAAGAATGTTGGCATAGGTTTAATTATGCTAGTGGGCCTCTAGAAGGCCCAAGCTTAAGATAGAACCCGGCAATTTTAGTTAATTTTTGTTCCATAAGAAAAAGGGGGTGAAATTATGAAATAGGACCTATGTGAAAATGTTTGAAAATACTATAGGCTAAATTGAAGTGGCCAAATAAATAGGAGTGCAAAATAGGAGGATTTGCATGACAAACCTCCCATTTCACATGAAGTGGCCAGCCATCATGTTGTTGTAGACAATATGAGCACTTGATATCCATAATTCATGGTACAAATTGATAATGGGTTAGGTAAATGTTCCATGATAATGGATTAGGTAAATGTTCCATGATAATGGGTTAGGTAAATGTTCCATGATAATGGTTTAGGTAAATGTTCCATGATGGGCATTTCATGTCTTTTGTATTAAAGAATTAAATGGATGAAATATGAAATTTTATTAAAAGAAAAAGGGGTGAAAAGAACAAAGTTTTATCCATCTTTGTTCATCATAGTCGAAAGTTAGAGAAGAGAAATGAGAGGAGAAAGCTCTTGAATGTTCGGTCACTTGGGGAAGAAAATTGAAGGTAAGTTCTTGATACCTTGCTTCTATTTTGAGGTTCATGAGTTCTTCTTGATTCTACCTTAACTCTTGAAGCATATTTTGGTTTTTAGTTGTGTTGTGAGCATTTAGTCATGAATTAAAATGAAGGAAATGGTTGTTGTTTCATGTTCTTTTGATGAAAAATGGAAGATAGGTGAAGTTGAGCCAAACAAATTAGTATGCATGTGCCTTAGATGCTAAGGGGAAAAATCGGCTAACATGTTGTGCTTTAAAATGATGAAATGGAGATTATACTTAAGTAAAATCATAGATATGTGATGATTGATTGGTGATATACATGTTTAAATAACAAGCATGCAAGTTAGGTGTGAAAGAGTGATTTGGTAATAAATCTGCTTGGGACAGCAGCAGTAACGTGACTTTGGAAAATCACCATAAATTGTGGGAGATGAGTTAGAAGCTGCATAAATTATGTAATTAAAGCTTAATGATTCTAGTTTAAAATGGAATAAACGAGAACATATTTTGAATTCTGTACAATGAGAAATTTGATTCGTAATGAAGAGTGGTCAGATTAGTCAAACAGTGAAACATGGGAAACTTTAAGAAAAATATGGTATTGATTGGCCATACCAAAAATTCTGAAAATTTTATGGATATAAGATATATGAGTCTATTTTCAGAGAAAATTAACGGCACTTGATTTGGAGTTTCGTAGCTCCAGTTATAAATGATTTAGTAACTGTTGCTCAGGAAGACAGCTTGCAGTGAAATTATGATTATGTGGTAAACATTGACAAAAATTTGTTAATGAGTTGCTTATTGATTTCTTATAAACTTACTATGATCTGTAGGTGTGGTTGGCGAATATTGTAAGGGGTTAATCGTAGTTCAGTATTTGAATAGTTAGATTAACGTGTTAGTAATCCAATTGTAGGCGTTAGTGTGTGGATCTAAATCAAGATATAAATGTAAGCAGTGTGTAACTAACACCCTCTTTCTTAGTCTGGATCGGCAAAAGTCGAAAAGCGAAATGCCAAAATTGGTATTTTGTAGATTTGCGAGTGTCGAATGCTCGTGAGGTAAATGGATTAATGTTTTGGTAAGCTGCAAAATTTGGATTTGTAAAGTGCATGATTTACGTGCCCTCAATATTTTTGGGCTTAATGGGCCAAAATTGGAATGATGGGCTAACGGGCCCAATTTGGTAAGAACCCTCATGACGTGATTACGTAGTACGTGAAAGGTAGGAATATGCATGAAAAACCCTAAAATAGATAAATTCTGAAATACCTTTAAAAGTGGAAAATTTACGGTTTACCCCTAGGAGATAAATTACCGAAATACCCCTAGGGTTAAATTGACTTAAATGCATGTTTGATTGTTGTTATTTCTTGCATGCCATGTTGTTATTATCGATGCATGGGATTGGGATATACGGAGGAAATCTTGAAAGTGCCTTGTCCACGTCTTGGAGGCTTTGCCTCAATTTTTGTTAAGCGAGCAACAAAGGGCGCAAGCTGTGGAGTGTTGAGTGGGTGGGTTGAGCTATTCCCACATGGAGTGTATGGGTGGTGCGGGTGGAGTGTAGTGGTTGGTGGGTTGAGTAGTCTCCCAAATGGGCTTGCATATGTTCTTGATGTTGCATGTATTTTGAAATGAGCCTATGGGCCATCTTGTTATCTGAATAAGGGAATAAGGGCTAAGGCCCGTTTATTATAATCTGAAAGGGCTCGGCCTAGTATCCTTTATTACTGAATGGGCTTAGGCCCAATGGGCTTGAGTGACTTGGGTTTTGAATGGGTTTTCCTTACACCGAGTTTCCCCAAACTCACCCTTTTATTTTCATCCACGCAGTAATCCCCAACCATAGTGGGCTTGGAGTCGTGAGGGAATTGGAGTGGCCACCCGTTCGAAAGTTTGATTTTCTTACGTGAACTGGACATCCTTTTTTACGTTTGAAGTTTTAGGTTTTAAATGTAATAAGGCCGCTTAATTATTTTTTATGGTGTTAATATGTGTTACTAAGATAAGTATTACTTATTTTAACTGTTGAAGTTGGAAAGCTTTGGGCGCGTTTTCAAAAACAACAATTGATTTTAAAATAATACGACAACAAGCAAAGCTTCCGCAATGAAAGTATTTTCCAAAATTAATCACTTTTCCTAAAAATGACTTAATCAAAATCGGTTTCCTAGAAATATCCATGACATTAAGGTGTGGCAATGGCGGTATGCATGTCTAGGATTGGATCCGAAGGGAGCTTGATACTTAAGCAGTCCGATGGACTCACTACCTCTTTTCTAGCTTCCTACCTGGTGCACAGCTTCCATTCACTTTAACCTATAATGAAATTATCTTTTAAAACACTAAGTAAGTTTTTTCTGGATCAACAATATAAAATGTTTTGAACACTTCGATGTGGCATGGCGGATCCGGTCATAACTTCTGGCCGAATTTGGGGTGTTACATTTAGTGGTATCAGAGCCTAGGTTGCAACAACTCGGCTGTGGAATGTGTTTAAAAAAACAAAGATTTTCGAAAGCGAAAATTTTATAAAGAATGCGAAAAACTCGATTTTCAAAATTTAGATCTTTAGAAGGTGGCATTCCGAATCTCCGGCTCAAGTCTGTAAGTATTACTCTAAACTCTTTTGAATATTTTTCTGACTTATCATGCATCTTGAAATCAAACTGCTAGGATACTCTAGATAGGATGATACTAAAACCATAGGAAAATCTGATAAGAGATGAAATTGTAGCTAGACTTGATTCTGCGAAACAAACTCGAACTACTCATTCGATTCATAAAACATCGTAATAAACACTGGAATATTATTTGATGCATAACAATTCGTAATCAAGATAATACGATATGAGTACAAGAGGCCGTGGATGGAGCCGAGGAAGTGCTCGAGCGAGATCTTCGTCTTCGAGACATATGCCAGCGGTGGATGCACCGGTACCACCGACAACAGAGGTAGAGTCTCATGATCGCGGTGCTGGGGATGATGCCCTGTCATAGGCAATGCTTCGTGTTCTGGAAAGGGTTGCCGGGGCAAGTGCAGGCAATGGAGTTCGGGGATCTATTTCTGATCGACTTCGGGCTAATGGAGCGGAGATCTTTAGGGGCGTGTCTGGTATAGCCCCGAATGTGGCGAAATATTGGTTGGAGGCCACAGAACGGATTATGGATGACTTGGACTGCTCTGAGGAGATTGTGAGTGGGGTATTTGTACTAAGTCCTTTGGGTCACTCGGTTAGGGTATACAAACTGTATAGGGATGTACCCTTAGAAACTCAAGGTAGGATTTTCCCTGGAGATCTGATAGAGTTACCGTTCGGAGAGTTTGATCTCATTTTGGGAATGGACTGGCTTGTTAAGCATAAGGTGACCCTGGATTGTGCTGCTAAACGAATGGTGTTAAGGACCATAAAGGATGAGGAGGTTATGGTGATAGGTGAGTGAAGGGATTATTTGCCCAATGTGGTGTCGGCTTTAAGAGCCGAAAAGTGGATTCGGAAAGGTTGTGAGGCCTATTTGGCATTTGTAAGTCAGTCAGAAGAGGAGGGATTGACAGTGGATAAGGTTAGGACTGTAAAGGAGTTCCAAGATGTTTTTCTGGAGGAGCTTCTAGGATTGCCTCCGAACCGGGAAGTGGAGTTTGGAATTGACTTATTGCCTGGAACGGCACCAGTGTCTATCGCACCGTATAGAATGGCACCGAAGGAGTTGGTGGAGCTAAAGGCACAAATTTAAGAGTTGTTGGATAGGGGTTTCATTAGGCCAAGCGTGTCTCCATGGGGAGCACCGGTGCTATTCATGAAAAAGAATGATGGTACGATGCGGATGTGCATTGATTATCGCCAATTGAACAAACTGACGATTAAGAATAAGTATCCACTGCCAAGGATTGACGATCTGTTTGACCAACTTAGAGGAGCTTTTGTATTTTCCAAGATCGACCTTCGATCTGGATATCATCAGTTACGGGTCAATGAGGCAGATATCCATAAGACAGCATTCAGGACTCGGTATGGTCATTACGAGTTTCTGGTTATGCCATTTGGACTGACGAATGCTCTTGCAGCATTTATGGATCTGATGAATCGTGTGTTCCAACCATTTTTTTATCAGTTCATAGTCGTCTTTATTAACGATATCCTGGTATATTCTGAAACTGAAGCGAAACATGATGAGCATCTCCGTATAGTCTTTGCAAGTGTTAAGGAGAAGGAACTCTTTGTGAAGTTGATGAAGTCGAGCGTTGGTTGAGGAGGTAACCTTCTTAGGACATGCGGTCTCTGCTGAAGGGATTAAAGTGGACCCTCGAAAGATTGAAGCAATTTTAGAGTGGAAGCCACCTAGGACGGTATCAGAAATTTGAAGTTTCCTAGGGTTGGTAGGATACTACAGAAGGTTTGTAGAAGGTTTTTCTGTGATGGCAGCACCTCTGACAAAACTCATAAGGAAGGGAGTACCGTTTGTATGGACTGAGAAGTAGCAGGAAGCTTTTGAGAAGTTGAAGAAAGTTCATTGAAGCACTGTGTTGATTCAATGAGTCCGGGAAGGATTTTCTTGTGTACAGTGACGCATCACACGTGGGTTTGGGCTGCGTGTTAATGCAGGAGGGTAAGGTGGTTGCATATGCATCACGACAACTTAAACCTCACGAAGGAGTATTATATGCACTTAAGATTTGGAGACATTACTTGTACGGGGAGAGGTGTATTATATGCACAGACCACAAGGGTCTTAAGTATTTGTTGACTCAGAAGGAGCTGAACCTTAGGCAAAGGAGATGGATTGAGTTGCTTAAGGATTATGACTATTTGATCGAGTATCACCAGGCAAGGCTAATGTGGTAGCTGATGCTCTAAGTTGTAGAACTGTATCTGATCTGAGAGCAATGTTTGCTCGTCTGAGTCTGTATGATGATAGAAGTCTTGGTATGAGTTGCAAGTGAGGCCAACTGGGTGGATCAGATTAAGGAAAAGTAGTTGAACGATGAGTCTTTGGTCGCTCGTTTCCAACAAGTTAAGGAAGGGGAAACTTCTGAGTTTGGGTTAAATGGCGAAGGAGTTCTGTGTTTCCGAGGAAGAATTTGTGTTCCAAAGGACTCTGATTTAAGGCAGACAATATTGAAAGAAGCTCATGGAGGACTTTGTGCCATGCATCTTGGAGGGAACAAGTTGTATCACGACTTGCAAGAATTGTACTGGTGGCCTGGACTTTAAACGCGAAATGTGAGTTTGTAGGAAATGTCGACATGCCGAAGTGAAATCGAGCATCAATTACCTTACGGATTTATTACTGACCGAGAAAGATACCACTTTGGAAGTGGGAGAGGCTAACCATGGACTTTGTGAATGGGCTGCTCTTGACACCATCGAAGAAAGACTCAGTGTGGGTGATTGTGGATAGGTTGACCAAATCGGCTCATTTCATACCTGTTCGTACTGACTTTTCACTTCAAAAGGTAGCCAAGTTGTATGTGGCGGAGATTGTGCGACTTCATGGAGTCCCAGTTTCAATTATTTCTGATCAGGATCCCAGATTTATATCTCGGTTTTGGCAAAAGTTGCATGAGGCGTTGGGGACACGATTGAACTTTAGTACGGCTTTCCATCTCTAAACTGATGGTCAGTCAGAGAGGATTATTCAGATTCTAGAGGACATGTTGAGGGGATGCGTGATTAACTTTCGAGGTAGTTGGGAAGATTACTTGCCGTTGGCAGAATTTGCATACAATAACAGTTACCAGGCGAGTATTCGAATGGCACCGTATGAAGCATTGTATGGACGAAGGTGTCGTACACCTACATGTTGGACAGAGTTGGGTGAACGACAAGTGCTTGGATCGGAGTTGGTGGCAGATACTGAAAGTAAGGTTAAGTTGATAAGAGATCGATTAAAGGAGGCATCTGATAGACAAAAGTCGTATGCAGATTTGAAGCGTAAGGAGATTGAATACTCAGTAGGTGATATGGTATTCTTAAAGGTTTCTCCTTGGAAGAAGATATTAAGGTTCGGTAAGAAGGGCAAGTTGAGTCCGCGGTTCATTGGGCCTTATCGGGTTTTGAAGCGAGTAGGCCCGGTGGCTTATCAATTGGAATTGCCTCGAGTTAGACAGATTCACGATGTTTTCACGTCTCCATGTTAAGGCGTTATCGTTCGACCTGCTCATGTCCCGCCATTATAGAAATTGATGTTCGGTGATTTGACCTTTGAGGAGGAGCCTGTAAATATTGGCTCGAGATGTTAAGGTTTTCGAAGGAAATCTGTCCGTTAGTGAAAGTACTTTAGGCGTAATCATGGAAGGAAGAAGCTACTTGGGAATCAGAAGAGACTATGCGTCAACAATACCCTCAACTAGTTAGATCAGGTAAATTTCGAGGACGAAATTTCTTTAAGGAGGGTAGAGTTGTAACGCCCCAATTTTCGGGAATTCTGAAAATGTTGGCATAGGTTTAATTATGCTAGTGGGCCTTTAGAAGGCCCAAGCTTAAGATAGAACCCAGCAATTTTAGTTAATTTTTGTTCCATAAGAAAAATGGGGTGAAATTATGAAATAGGACCTATGTGAAAATGTTTGAAAATGCTATAGGCTAAATTGAAGTGGCCAAATAAATAGGAGTGCAAAATAGGAGGATTTGCATGACAAACCTCCCATTTCACATGAAGTGGCCAGCCATCATGTTGTTGTAGACAATATGAGCACTTGATATCCATAATTCATGGTACAAATTGATAATGGGTTAGGTAAATGTTCCATGATAATGGATTAGGTAAATATTCCATGATAATGGGTTAGGTAAATGTTCCATGATAATGGTTTAAGTAAATGTTCCATGATGGACATTTCATGTCTTTTTTATTAAAGAATTAAATGGATGAAATACGAAATTTTATTAAAGGAAAAAGGGGTGAAAAGAACAAAGTTTTGTCCATCTTTGTTCATCATAGTCGAAAGTTAAAGAAGAGAAATGAGAGGAGAAAGCTCTTAAATGTTCGGTCACTTGGGGAAGAAAATTGAAGGTAAGTTCTTGATACCTTGTTTCTATTTTGAGGTTCATGAGTTCTTCTTGATTCTACCTTAACTCTTGAAGCATATTTTGGTTTTTAGTTGTGTTGTGAGCATTTATTCATGAATTAAAATGAAGGAAATGGTTGTTGTTTCATGTTCTTTTGATGAAAAATGGAAGATAGGTGAAGTTGAGCGAAACAAATGAGCATGCATGTGCCTTAGATGCTAAGGGGAAAAATTGGCTAACATGTTATGCTTTAAAATGATGAAATGGAGATTATACTTAAGTAAAATCATAGATATGTGATGATTGATTGGTGATATACATGTTTAAATAACAAGCATGCAAGTTAGGTGTGAAAGAGTGATTTGGTAATAAATCTGCTTGGGACAGCAGCAGTAACGTGACTTTGGAAAATCACCATAAATTGTGGGAGATGAGTTAGAAGCTGCATAAATTATGTAATTAAAGACTAATGAGTCTAGTTTCAAATGGAATAAACGAGAACATATTTTGAATTCTGTACAATAAGAAATTTGATTCGTAATGAAGAGTGGTCAGATTAGTCAAACAGTGAAACATGGGAAACTTTAAGAAAAATATGGTACTGATTGGCCATACCAAAAATTCTGAAAATTTTATGGATATAAGATATATGAGTCTATTTTCAGAGAAAATTAACGGCACTTGATTTGGAGTTTCGTAGCTCCAGTTATAAATGATTTAGTAACTATTGCTCAGGAAGACAGCTTGCAGTGAAATTATGATTATGTGGTAAACATTGACAAAAATTTGTTAATGAGTTGCTTATTGATTTCTTATAAGCTTACTATGATCTGTAGGTGTGGTTGGCGAATATTGTAAGGGGTTAATCGTAGTTCGTATTTGAATAGTTAGATTAACGTGTTAGTAATCCAATTGTAGGCGGTTAGTGTGTGGATCTCGTCAACATATCATCATAAAAGTGTGTAACTAACACCCTCTTTCTTAGTCTGGATCGGCAAAAGTCGAAAAGCGAAATGCCGAAAATTGGTATTTTGTAGATTTGCGAGTGTGCAAATGCTCGTGAGGTAAATCGATTAATGTTTTTGGTAAGTTGCAAAATTTGGACCGCAAAGTGCATGATTTACGTGCCTCGATATTTTTGGGCTTAATGGGCCAAAATTGGAATGATGGGCCAGCAGCCCAATTCGGTAAGAACCTCAAGACGTGATTCGTAGTACGTGAAAGGTAGGAATATGCATGAAAAACCCTAAAATAGATAAATTACTGAAATACCTTTAAAAGTGGAAAATTTACGGTTTACCCCTAGGAGATAAATTACGAAATACCCTAGGGTTAAATTGACTTAAATGCATGTTTGATGTTGTTATTTCTGCATGCCATGTTGTTATTATTTGATGCATGGGATTGGGATATTGATGGAGGAAGTACTGAAAGTGGCTTGTCCACGTCTTGGAGGCTTTGCCTCAATTCTTTGATAATCGAGCAAAGCAAGGCAAGAATGTGGAGTGTTGGGTGTGTGGGTTGAGCTATTCCCACATGGAGTGTATGGCTAGTACTGGTGGAGTGTAGTGGTTGGTGGGTTGAGTAGTCTCCCAAATGGGCTTGCATATGTTTCTTGATGTTGCATGTATTTTGAAATGGGCCTATGGGCCATCTTATTATCTGAATAAGGGAATAAGGGCTAAGGCCCGGTTATTATTGTCTCAAAAGGGCTCGCCCGATATCTTATTACTGAATGGGCTTAGGCCCAATGGGCTTGAGCTGACTTGGGTTTTGAATGGGTTTTCCTTACACACTGAGTTTCCCCAAACTCACCCCTTTTATTTTCATCCACGCAGGTAATCCCCAACCATAGTGGGCTTGGAGTCGTGAGGGAATTGAGTGGCCACCCGCTCGAAAGTTTGATTTTCTTCCGTGAACTGGACATCCTTTTTTACGTTTGAAGTTTTAGGTTTTTAAATGTAATAAGGCCGCTTAATTATTTTTGATTGTGTTAATATGTGTTACTAAGATAAGTATTACTTATTTTAACTGTTGAAGTTGGAAAGCTTTAGGGCGCATTTTCAAAAACAACAATTGATTTCAAAATAATACGACAACAAGCAAAGCTTCTGCAATGAAAGTATTTTCCAAAATTAATCACTTTTCCTAAAAATGACTTAATCAAAATCGGTTTCCTAGAAATATCCATGACGTTAAGGTGTGGCAATGGCGGTATGCATGTCTAGGATTGGATCCAAAGGGAGCTTGGTACTTAAGCAGTCCGATGGACTTACCACCTCTTTTCCGGTTTCTTACCTGGTGCACAGCTTCCATTCACTTTAACCTATAATGAAATTATCTTTTAAAACACTAAGTAAGTTTTTTCTGGATCAATAATATAAAATGTTTTGAACGCTTCGATGTGGCATGTCGGATCCGGTCATAACGTCTGGGTCGAGTTTGGGGTGTTACAGTTTACATGCTAGGTAAGTTCGTAGTCTTTGAACTTGAACTCTATTTATTTAATTTAATTAGTTAATTGTTAATTATTATTTAACTATGTTTTTATTTGTGTTTGGTTAAGCCCTATTGAATGTATATTGACAAAATCATAAATAGATAGAATGTGACATTATGGAATAAATTAATGAATGATTAATAGATAATTGACGTGAATGTGATACTGAGTTAATCAATAGATAATTGAAGTGAACGTGATATTGAGATTATGAAATGTGATTTTATGGACTTGCGAATGAGTAATTGATATTGTCGGTTCATCTGACTAGCGCTGGACGCAACTTTCGTCAGTTTATCTGACTAGTGCTGGGTACACATTCTTCGGTTTATTCGACTAGCGCTGGGCGCAAATATCATTAGTTTATCCAACTAGAGCTGGGCTTACTAATTATTTGTCAGTTTATCCGACTAGCGCTAGGCGCAAACTCTTTCGCGAGTTATCCACTAGGCACCTAGTGCCGTATATCAATTGAACTATACAACAAGGTTTTATGAATCATCTAAAAATGATGGTTATAGGTATTACTAAAGAAGATTATATTTACTTAAGTATATACATTTATTCATTAGAAGATATGATATATTCTTGAGTTAGATTATTAAAGTTGTGAAATAAATTAAAATGCTTTAGATATGATTGTGGTTATTCGAATAAGTTAAGTTGCTTACTGTGGATTAGTTTGTTCCATAATATAAGTAAATTGTTGATTGATCTATACAAACCAATTTATATAGCAAGTGATGTGAATTGAGATATATGTTCAAACCAACTAAACGTGAATACTTGTGAAAATTGAGTATAGCATGAAATAAGGTGATAAAATGCATGAAACTGAAATGGTGATATCTTGTAATTGTATGTTTAGATAGTTGTAATACCCCAAACCCTTATCCGTCGTCGAAATAGAGTTACGAAGTATTATCAAACTTTACAGACTAATTATAAATATTTCATTACCTTTTATTATACAAATCAAGAATAAATCATATAACACTCATATTGTCCCTTACATGGGTCCTCGAGACCCAAAATACACTTTAGAAGTGAATTGGGACTAAACCAAATACTTAGGGAATTTTTCTCAAAATCTTAAAATTTTTCATAAGAGTAGGGGACACACGCCTGTGTGGCCAACCGTGTGGCTCACACAGCCAAGAGACACGCCCATGCCTTAAGCCATGTGGGCATTTAATGTGGGCACATGGCCATGTCCTAGCCCGTGTTCAAATTAGGATAGCTACTAACTTGGGTCACACGGCCAACCACACATCTGTTTGCTAGGCCGTGTGTGAAGTGCAGGGGTCACATGCCTGTGTGCTAGGCCGTCTGCAAAAACTTAGGCATTCTGTTTTGAAATTTTAAGGTGCAGGGGACACACGGCCAGACTGCATGCCCATGTGCCAGGCCGTGTGTCACACACAGCTGAGACACATGCCCGTGTCTCTACCCGTGTGGATGAAAATAGTCCATTTTAAGGCCATTTTTCTCACCCTTTTTAATATCAACCTGCACACAACATATGTAATGAAACAAATTTTACTATTTTCGGAAAGTAAATTTTCGGGTCTCCATTTCCGAAAAATGGATTCGTAAATATTTATTAAAAATATTTACGAAGTAAAATGAGTGGTGAATTAGAGTTTAATTAATTGAATTTAGCTTAATTAAGAGTAATTAAGTAAAATGACCAAATTGAATAAAGTGTGAAAGTTTAATTGTAGATTAAAATAAAATGAAAAGGACCAAAATGAGAATTATGCCATTTGTCCTAAGTGAGGCGGCATAAGCATAAAAATCTGAGATTTTATGCGTTAAAATATATTAAATTATTATTAATTGATTAATTTATTATTATGATTTTATTATTAAATTAATATTATATGATAAATATTTTAAGTTATGACCAATGTATTAATAATATACATATGAATAAATAAATATTACTTATTATTTAAGTATAAATACATAAATATATATATATATATATATATATATAAAACAAATGAAAAAAAAAAAAAGAAAAAGGAAAGGATGGAAAGAAACAGAATAGGCAAAACGAAAAGCAGGGAAAGAAAGAAAGAAAGGAGAAAAGAAAGAAGAAAGGGAAAATTGAATGTTTGAAGCTTGAGGTTAAATAAGTATGTTAATTTAGCCCTTTTCACTTAATTTTAATGTTTTAGAAGCTTTGAAATAAGGTTTTGATGAAATTAAATTGATATTTTGAAAGTTATTAATTTCTAGATATTGTTCATTTTGAATAAATTGAAGAATTAAGGGTTAAATTGATAGAAATTCAAGTTAGGAGTGAAATAAGGATTGAATTGTAAAGTAATTCATAAGTTTTGAATAGTAGGGAGTAAATTGAAAGAATTTCGAAATTATGATTTTATGCTGAAATTAGAGTATTGAAATTAGTCTAAAGTGGAAAGTGAATGAAAATATTGAGTTAAATGTGAAGAATAAAAGTTAGTATCGGTTTAAGGACTAATTGGAATTTAGGCAAAAGATGGATAGAAATTGAAATTTTCAATATGAAAATTGAATGGTTGTAACACCCCCTACCCGTATCCGTCGCTGGAATAGAGTACGAGGCATTACCGAGAAGCACGAAACACTTACAGATAATTTAAATACATTTTCATAACAATTTGTTTCGATTTCATACTATTTCATATTTAAGCTTTATTCACCAAAGTATTTGAAATATCATCTTTATGCAAATAGCACACAAGAAGTACGTAATTCCATAATTATGAATGAACACATTTATCAAACATATTCTATGTTTTTATATATATCATAGTTTTATATTTCCATGTATCAATTACCATCACTTCCTCGTATTTCAGACAAATACGTGTAACAATTCATAAATATGCAATTCATTAACTCTTCCTACCAAGCACGATTTAAATTGCCAAATCACTTATTGAGCCCAATTTCAATGTTCACTAAAATCTATCATATAAATTTTGATGTACGTATTCATCAATAAATTCCATGTACAGATATCATCATCTCATATTTCCACATACACTTACTTTCCACATTTATGAATTCAAATAGCATATACAAGACATACCAATGTATTTCAAGTACGTTTTCATGATATTTTATTTCGAACTCAGATTATTTCATACTAGAAGTTTTCTCATTAACTCATTTGGAATACCAATTTATACGAATAATACACTCAAGGCGTAGAAATATATAATTACAAATGAACTCATTCATCAACCAAGTTTTATGCTCGTGTCTCATCAACTCGTATTTCCTTATGTCACATAATTCCATGTAATACTTACCAAACTTCTTCAAATTAGTGAACATCTTACAGAATTGAGTACTTCGTTTTCTCGATGCCATAGTTCAACTATGGTCTTACACATCTTCACATAATGATGCCATAGCCCAGCTATGGTCTTACACATATTCATATATCGATGCCATAGCCCAGCTATGGTCTTACACGTAATCACATATCACATATCGATGCCATAGTCAGCTATGGTTTTACACGAATCACATATCTCACTGATGCCATATCCCAGATATGGTCATATACAGTAGCATATATCACACTGATGCCATATCCCAGATATGGTCTTATACGAAAATCACTTGTCACTTGTAGCCGAAGCTACCACTATTCACTGATCAGGTAGCCGGAGCTACCATTTTTCACTGATCAGGTAGCCGGAGCTACCACTTTTCACTGATCAGGTAGCAGAAGCTACCACTTTTCACTGATCAGGTAGCCGAAACTACCACTTTTCACTTGTCATTTGTCATTGATCAGATAAGTGTAGCCAAAGCTATCACTTATCATTTTCACTTGTCCTTGATCAGATAAGTGTAGCCGAAGCTATTACTTATCACTTGTTGCCATGGTCCAACCATGGTTTTTTCCTTCAATTCATCTTGTCACTGAACTGAAATGCTCAATTTGATCATTTATTCAATTTTCATGCTTTTACATTATTCACGATTTTATCATCAATACATATGAAATAACACATCATGAAATTCATAAAATTAACAAATGATCACTAAAATTTAGCCATATAAACTCAGAAGTTCGATTTTTGTATTATAATGATAATCATAATTTCATAATAAATATTCCAAATAAACCATTATATCATTTCTAATTCAACACTTATCGATTATAATCGGGCATGTGATCAATTTATACACGAGTCATTCATATATATATATATGTATATTTTTCCTCCTCCTCCTCTCCATCCACATCCTTAGTATAAACAACACACTTGTAGGTAACATTATCCATAATTTTCACTATCTACTTATGTGAATATTCAAGTTGTCCATCTGTATCATAGTTACTAAATCATTTTTATCTTGAGATACAGAACTCCAAATTAATATCCATAAATTTTCCCAGAAACTAGACTCATATGTCTTCTTACCATAAAAATTTCATAATTTTTGGTTGGGCCAATTAATACAGTTTATTCATTGAAGTCTCCCCTGTTCTGCTGTCTGATAGTTCCGACCCTTCTTCACTAAAAATTAATTACCTTCTTGTACAGGATTCGAATAATGTCCTAGTTTGTTTCTCTTGAAAATAGACTTATTCATGATTGTAAAAATATAAATTTAGGCCCATAATTATTTTTATACAATTTTTAATGATTTTATAAAATCAGAACAGGGGAACCCGAAATCATTCTGACCTTGTCTCACAAAATTTATCATATCTGATGATTTACAATTCCATTGCTTACATCATTTCTTCTATAAGAAACTAGACTCAATAAGCTTTAATTTCATATTTTATTCATCCTCTAATTCTATTTCTAAAATTTGTGGTAATTTTTCAAAGTTATACTACTGCTGCTGTCCAAAACAGTTTTAGTCAAAATGTTGATTTCCATTTTGCCCCTAATTTCACAATTCATACAATTCAGTCCTTACTCAATTAACCCCTCAATTAAGATAATTTTCTCAATTAATACTTTTTCTAGACATTATAAGTTATTTCATAACTATTGAAATTCATAATTTTCACATAAAACTCTAACTTCATACTCTTTTACAATTAGGTCCCAAACATTCACTTTCTATTCACTTCTTTCAATAAAATCAGAATATAAACAATTTAAAGCTCTAATTCCATGCCAAATCATCATATACTTCCAGCACTCATCCATAACAACTTCAAAAATTAGTCATGGAATCAAAAACTAATGAAATAGTAAGTTGGACCCAATTGTAAAAGTCCAAAAACATAAAAATTTCAAGGAGAAAGCAAGAATTAAACTTACATGAAGCTAGAGTATGAAAACCAGCTTGAACCCTCCTCCATGGCTGTTTTTCAGCTGATGAATATGAAGAGAAATGAAGAGAATTCTAGATATTCCAATTTAGTCCCATTTTTATTTAGCCAATTTTGGCAATTTTCCAATTTTGCCATTATTTCACCCATTTCCTTATTTTTCTTAGCTATTGCCGCCCAAAATATCTCCTTTAGGCTTATTTTCACTTTAGGTCCTTCCTCATTTGATAATTGAGCTATTTAAACCTTTTTGTAACTTTTACACCTTTTTCAATTTAGTCCTTTTTATTTAATTAACCACCCAAACGTCAAAATTTTCTGACTAAATTTTATTACTACCTCACCAACACTCCATAAATATTTCTAAAAATATTTATGGCTCGGTTTATGAAGTCGAGGTCTCAATACCTCATTCTCGACCCAATTTACCTAATTAATTCTTTTAAATCACCAAATTCACTAATTCAAAAATGCTTTTATATTCACATTTGACTCATAGGTATTAATTTATTAAATTTTCAACTCACCTGTCGAATTTAGTGATCTCAAATCTCTATTCCTGATACCACTGAAAATTAGGCTGTTACAACGGTAATGTATTGATAATATTTAATTGATTTCCGTAGCTAGTGTTGTGCCAAAAAATCTCGGGTAGGCAAGGAAAAGACAAAGTCGACGAGGGATAGCTCGGAAATTACGATTTGTATTTCTATAATCCGAACTTAGTTATTAATTCTTATATTTTATTTAAAGTAAATGACAAATGTTAAGATAACAATTATTGTGTTTTATGATTGAAATAGATTAATTGGTAATGTTAAAATATATTGAATTTATTTGAATATATGTGATTGGTGTGGTATTGAATATGAATGTATGTTATATTGAACAATTTATTGATTTGGGAAATGATGAAATTGATATGAAAATATATAATTAATGAGAAATTTGAACATTTGCTAATGTAAAGTGAATTGAAATATATATATTGAACTGAAAATATATATGATTAGCTTAAATATGTACTGAATGAAAACTGAAAGTTTACTGAATACCCTATTAACATTATCGAGCTAGTAGGATATAGTTGGCATGCCATAGGATTGGAAGTGTTCAGGGATATTCCGACTTTGTGTCGATGAGACACTATAAGTGTCGCCTTCCTGTTACTGTTCCGGATTCGTTCCAAAGAGGTATTCTATACCTTACTGTTACTGTTACTGTTCCGAATTTGTCCCGATGAGGTGCTTTGTGTACTGCCATCATATCTTATCACGTTCTTTATTACGAGATCTGATGTATTCCGACTTCGGCCGATGAAACACTGTATGCTATCCCGGTGTGTGGGTTGGATCCGTGTATTCGTCTAGGTCCAAGTCATGTTAATGGGGTAAATAAATGTACTGAATAATTGACTATTACTGAAAGACTGACTGTTACTGAATAATTGACCGTTACTGAATAACCGATTGCTATTGAATAATTAATTATTATTGAATTATAATGATAAATTGATTGATACTGAAAAATATTGACTGATATTGGGCTTGAAATATAATGGATTATTGAAGGAAATGTGATAGTTAAATATTATTTACAGATACTGAATAGTGAACTAAAGTATGAGTAAGACATATGAATGGAAAATATTAATGTTCAGATGATTTGAGAATTTATTTGAAAAGTTAATCGAGTTAATAGATGATAAAGATTAATTGAGTTATAAAGAATTTATCTATGAAATGAATGATTGAATATTTATGATCGCTATATGATTTTAATTGTACGTTATGTTATTATGTGTTTGGATTATAAAAATACCACTGAGTTCATACTCAGCGTATGGTTTGTTTCCGTGCGCAGGTTAGGTTAAGGTCAGACCATTGAATCAGCATCTTAGGCCGATCCCGAACTCAATAAGGTAAAGCATGTTAATTGTTGATAATGGCATGTACCTAGGATGCCTTAAGTGTGTTATTTTGGATTATGATTGTAATAGTGAAATAAATAATTTGATAATTGATAATGATACATGATAAATGTTTAAAGTTAAGTATTGAATAATATTTAAAATGTGTTTGAATTGGTTTTGTATTGGTTATGGATTAAAATTTGTAGGGTTGACTAGTAAAGTGTGACAGGCTCATTATTGAGTCTACACGGCTTGGTACACGGGCGTGTGACCAGACCCTGTGAGACATACGGCTTGCACACGGGCATGTTGTTAGGTCGTGTGAAATTAATTTCTTCATAAGCAAAAGTTAGAGAGCTCCACGGGTAG
Source organism: Gossypium arboreum (assembly GCF_025698485.1). NCBI lineage: Eukaryota > Viridiplantae > Streptophyta > Magnoliopsida > Malvales > Malvaceae > Gossypium > Gossypium arboreum. The sequence continues at coordinate 38,167,223 of NC_069074.1, read as the reverse complement.
AGGACACGGGCATGTCCAGGCCGTATGAGCCACACAATGTGGCCACATAGGCATGTCACATATGCCACACGGGTGTGTGGTACTATTCATAAAAAGGAAATTTAAGAATTTTATAAAAAAATTTATAAGCTTCGGGTTGAGTCTCGGTTTGGTTTTAACATACATTTTAAGTCTCGAGGGCCCATTAAAGAAGCATTAAGATATATTTTATGAACTGAATTGTATTTCTTTCTCTATTAATTGTAATCAAACTGTAGTACCGGTAATACTCCGTAATCCTGTTCCGACTATGGGATAGGGTTAAGGGGTGTTACAACATAGAACCAACCAAGCAACCAATTCCAGCCAAAATCATATATTAAATATAATATGTCATCGCAAAACTCATTTACATAAACTTACCAAAATAACTCCATTGATTAATTTACTAATATCTACTACTAAATTCTTGCAAACAAACATGTATATATATGCATCATTTACATTCATAATTCAAGTTTAACTCTTTTTATCCAACCATATACATACCATATAAACCATAGGATTGTATTACAAAATCTACCAGAGAAATCTGGATAGTATGGCCCGATGTGTTAATCCAATCCTCCAATCTCACGTTAATCTACAAGAAAAATTAACAACACGAGTAAGCTTAATGAAGCTTAGTAAGTTCATTGGTTTTAAAGTTAAATCTTACCGAACATACTATAACAAATCATAAACTTGCAATTCACTATCACTTCCTGCCAATCACAATTTCAAATGATGAATTCACTTGATTGAGCTCAATATCAATAAATACTTAAATTCTATCACTTTAATCCATATGACACTTACCAATATTTGTCAAATTAGAGAACGTCTTACGGAATTGAGTACATCGTTTACTTGATGCCATAGTCCAACTATGGTCTTACACGTATATTGTCATGCCGCTGACATGGTCTTACACTCGTAATGTCATAACCTAGTTATGGTCTTATCATCAGGATGCCATAGCCCAACTATGGTCTTACACATATACATATACTGCCATGGTCTTACGTTCACGGTGCCATATCCCAGTTATGGTCTTTTCACTAAAATGTCATAGCCCAGCTATGGTCTTACATTTAAACATTGCCATGGTCCAACCATGGTCTTATCCGACAATTCATACTTTATCACTGAGCGATAGTACTCAATCCTGCGTTGCACTTAGTTTGAACTTTTGATCCAATTTTCATGTTTTTACAGTAATCACAATTCAATAACAAACATATGAATTAATACATTATATCATTCCTAAATTAAAAAATAATCATAAAAGTCCAACCATATGAACATACCTGAGGTAATTTGTAGAGGTTATAGAAATTCAAGAACTATTCTGTTAATTTCTCTTTTCCATGTTTATCTTCGGGTTCTTGATTTATAATATAAAATTTTCTATTTATCAGCATCAAATTCAATTCTAATTCACTTAACAGTTTATGCCCTTAAATTTTCAAAATTACACATTTATCCCAATTTTTATAATTTTTATAATTTAGTCCCTAATCAATTAACCCATCAATTGAACTAATTTTTTCTCAATTAACACTTTAGCAAATTATTTTAGGCTACTATACAGCCTTTGATATTCAGAATTTCAACACCAGACCCTAATTCTTAACTTTTTCACGATTAGGTCCTAAAATCAATTTCTATTGAAATTACTTGATTAAATCATCATATAATAAAATTAAAGCTTCAAATCCATGTTAATTCATCATAAATATCTAGCACTCATCTATGGTAACTTTCAAAATTACCCATAGAATCAAAAACTAATGAATTAAATAGTTGGACCTAATTGCAAAAGTCTTAAAAACACAAAAATTTCAAGAAAAGAGCAAGAATTAAACTTACATGAAGCTAAAATATGAAAACCAGCTTCTTAAGGGTTCTTCAATGGTTTTTTAGCTGACGAAAAATGAAGAAATATCTAGAGATTCAATTTAGTCCAATTTTAACTATTAAATTTTATTTCTTTTCCAATTTTGCCCTTTGTTCACACTAGCTTTGCTGTTTTCTTATACACACTTGCCGTCCAGCCTGTTCCATGGGTGTCTAATTACCCCTTTGGTCGTCTCTTAATTATTATTTGAGCTATTAAATCCCTATTTCTCCAATTAACAAGTTTTAGACCTTTTTCAATTTAGTCCTTTTTAATTAATTAACTATCAAAACGTTAAAAATTCTCAAACGAAATTTCAATACTAACTTAATGAAACTCCGTAAATATTTATAAAAATATTTATGGCTCGATTTATGAAATCGAGGTCTCAATTCCTTATTTTTAACCCAATTTATCTAATAAATTCTTTTAAATAAAAAAACTCACTAATTTAATAATATTTCTAAAATCACACTTGACTCATAAATATTAATTTATTAAATTTTCAAACTTACTCATCGGATTTAGTGATCTGAAATCACTGTTTCTGACAGCACTGAGAATTAAGCTGTTACAACTCTCCCCCTTTGGGAAATTTCGTCCTCGAAATTTCTTACCTGAGAATAAGTTCGGATACTATGATCTCATTGATTCTTCTGTTTCCTAGGTTGCCTCTTGCGAACCATGATGATGCCACAACACTTTAACTAATGGTACTTGTTTGTTCCGTAATTCTTTAATTTCTCAAGCCAAAATCTTCACTGGTTCTTCTGAATACATCATATCCGGTTGTATTTCAATTTCACTATGAGGAATCATGTATGAAGGATCTAATCTGTACAGTCTCAACATGGATACATGGAACACATTATGAATTTTCTCAAGTTTTGGAGATAAAGCTAATCGATAAGCCACAGTGTGACAGCCCAAAATTGACCCTAGTCGGAATGTGGTTTCGGGACCACAAAACCGAGGCATAAAAATAATTAAAAATTTATTTTGATGCCTATAATATGTGTGTGCTCATGTATGACATTTTATGATGATTGATTTAGTGTTATAAAGGTGAATACCACTAGAAAGGACTTAGTAGTGAACTTTGAAAGTACGATAGGGAAATGTGTGATGACTAATTAAAGCATGCATGCAAAATAATGGACTTGCATGTCAAATTCCCCCTTTTGTAGGTGGTGGCCGGCCATGACAAGGGAGGATGGGCTAAACATGTCATGAAACATGTTTTGTTGGTGCATTAGGGTGAAATAATAAACAAAGGTGTATGGGTGATAAAAGAATGAAAAAAAAAATGTGTGTGAGTGTGGTAATCCCCCCCTTGCCGTGAGTTGAGAAAGAAGGAAGAAAAAAAATTTGTTGTGTTCATCCTTTCTCATCTTTTTGGCCGAAAATCATAAGGAGGAAGAAAGGGATTTTTGCTCCATTTTTTTTTTTTTTGGTTTAGAAGAGAACTAGAAGGAGATTTGGCCATACTTGTACCAAGATTAAGGTATGTATGAGGTTGTGTTTGGAGTTTCATGCATGTTTTGGTTGCTAACTTGAGGTGCATGTTAGCCAAGGCTCAAATCTTTGTTATGCCATAGAAATGATATTTGGCCAAAGTTGTTATGGTGATAAAGCCATTGCATGCTAAGTGTGGAGCTTGATTATGATGCATGCAATGATGGATTGTCTACTCTTGAGATTTCTTTGTAGCCATCTTGAGTAAGACTTTGAGTTTTCTTTTTGTTTAACCATGATTGAAGTTGAAAGGGGCATGATTGTCATATTCGGCCATGATGCATTCATGAGCATGGTTCATGCTTCTTGCATGTTAGTTAAAATTTGTGTTTTGGGTGGCTATGGACACCTTGAAATTCGGCCATGCTCATATATGTATATTTATGTTTGTTTAAAGAAGAAGATGTTGAAGAATGATTGTGAAATTGCAAGCACATTCGGCCTAGCACACATATGAGTGCTTGATGCTATATTATAAGTTTTGAGCTACAATATGCAAAGCATTAACTAGTAAAATGCATGCTGTTTTTGTGAAGTATTAAGTGCATAATTGGCCTCAACATGGACATGAATATTCGGCCTTGGGTAGTCTATTGAAGGCCTTAGCTTTTCCTTGATGCTCGAATAAATTGTATCAAATTGCTTGATGTAGTATAAAATGTGCATGGCCATTGTGTATTCAAGCTAAAGAGTGGCCATATGACCATTTAAACTCCTTGTCATATTCGGCCATAAGCTAGCACAATGAGGTTTTAATAAATTGAATTTGTTTGAATTAGCTCAAGAGCTTAGAGGGCCACAATTGGACAAGGGGAAGGAGAAAGTGATCGAATAGCCGTAAAAGCCGTTCGACAACATCCGAGGTAAGTCCTCAAGAAGTGACCCTACTTGAATTATGTGAAATGAAGTATGGATGTGTATTGATTATTGATTATGTGTGTATGAGTATTTGAATGATACCGGGCTAAGTCCCAAGGCGATTATGCTAGTGATTATAATTGTGTTCGAGCCTTAGTAACGAAAATGAAATATGTATGTCCAATGATTATTGATGTATGCGCATGAGAAATTGAATGATATCCGGGCTAAGCCCAAGACGTTAATGCTGAAATTATATCCGGGTTAAGACCCGAAGGCAATTGTGCTAGTGGCTACATCCGGGCTAAGACCCGAAGGCATTCGTGCGAGTCATTCTATCCGGGCTAAGACCCGAAGGCATTCATGCACATGGTTATATCCGGTTGCATTCCGAAGAAGCTTGGGCTGGAGGTGAGTGTTGGTTGCTGTAATAAATTCAATTAGTACGCTCGAAAAGCCCAAAGAATAAGGTACGTTTATATGTGCATTGGAAAGTCGACATGTTTGAGCAACATTCGCTCAATCGACTAACGAATTTCAGCTATTGAATTGATCGATACTTTGTGAAAGTATATAATGATGAAGTGTGAAGTAAGAATGACTATGTGAATGTGTATTAATGGAATGATGCATTTGGTTATGTGAATGTATTGCTTTAATTAAAGCTGATATTATTCCTTGAGACTTACTAAGCATAAAAAAAAATGCTTATCCCGTTGCTTTGGCTCTCTGTTTTATAGATTTCGCTCGATAGCAATCGGATTCGGGATCAATAAAGTCGAAGTCATCCACACTATCAAAGCCTCCATTTTGGTATAATTTTTGGTTGAACTTTGAAATGGCATGTATAGGACTACCCCTTGTTGGTTAAATATGTTATGATGTATATGTGTACGGCCATGCGAAAATGGCTCGTAATAGTGAAGTATCGACTTAGACTATGTGCGGTTTGTATATATATATTTGGTGTCATGATGTGACTATGGATTGGAAATGGGAATGTTGGTCACATGATCAGCCATTGCCATGGTTAAAATGATCATATGTGGACCTATGTATGGCAAGACTAGTTGGTTCATGGAGACTACAAAATAGGTAAGACCTACCTTAAAAACAGATGCTGCCAGCTGCAGTGACGTGAATGTGAAAAATCACCAAAATTTGTAGGAATGGTATTAAATAGTGAATAAAATATGTAAATGAACCTTGATGAGTCTATTTTCATATGGAAGAAACGAAATGGTCATAGGAGTTACATGTTAAGAGATATTAAAGCTATTGTGAGACAAGGCCAGAACGGTTTCTGGGTTCCCTGTCGCAACTTTAAAAATTTTCTATAAATTATCCAGAAAGAATTAGGAGTCATGCCTTATATGTACAGATTCCATTTTGAGTCTAGTTTCATTATAAATAAACAGCACCAGTATTAAAGCCCTTTACAGAGAGATATTCAAGTTGTAACGCGCAAAGGTCAGAGCAGTCGACCCCTGTAACATGGGTGACTTTAACTAATAAACTGTACCAATTGGCCCGACCAAAAATTCTAGAAATAAATCCATGGATGGATACATGAGTCTAAATTCAGGAAAAATTTACGAAACCAGTTTCCGAGTTCTGAAACTCGAGATATGATTTTTAAGGTGACGATGACGCAGTTTTCCAGCCTGACTGGAAATGTCAAATTGGTGGGCAAAATATGTGAACTTGGCTTGTTAACCCCTCGTGTCCGACACCGGCGATGGTCTCGGGTTTGGGGTGTTACACACAGAGCCAATTCTTTCAATTACTCATACAGTCTAATAAATCTTGGACTCAGTTTCCCTTTTCTGCCAAGTCATAACACTTTCTTTCACGGTTAAACTTTTAAGAACATCAATCGCCAACTGCAAATTCTATATCTCTTCTTTTCAAATCTGCATATGATTTCTGACGATCTGAAATAGCTTTGAAACTGTCCCAGATGATTCAAAATTTTTCTTCAGTTTCTCGGATCAAGTCAACTCCCACTAACTTGAATTCAAGTCTTACATTTTCTGCCATAAAGAGCTTCAAATTGTGCAATTTTTATGCTGGATTGATAACTATTGTTATATGTAAATTCAACCAAGTGTAAATACCTTTCTTAGCTATCTCTAAACTCGAGTATATAACATCTCAACATGTCTTCTAGAATCTGAATCACTCGTTCTGTTTGCCTGTCAGTCTGAGGATGAAATGCTGTACTGAAATTTAGCTTAGTACCTAGGGCTTCTTGTAATTTACTCTAAAATCTCGATGTAAACCTTGGATCTCGATCTAAAATAATAGATGTTGGAACCCTGTGTAGTCTTACAATCTCATACGTATATAATTTTTGCTAACTTTTCAAGTGAAAAGTATGTTCTGATGGGGATAAAATGTGCTAACTTAGTCAATCTATCAACAATCACCCATATCGAATGTTTCTTTCTCGGAGTCACAGGTAATCCTGATACACAATTCATCATGACATGCTCCCATTTCCACTCAGGAATCATGACAGGCTGTAGCAAACCCATTGGTACCTGATGCTCTGCTTTGACTTGCTGACAAATCAGACATTTTGCCACAAATTCGCAGGTTTCCTGTTTCATACCTGGCGACCAATACATCTTCGTACTACCCAGATGAATGGAATACATGCTACTATGAGCTTCAGATAAAATATCATTTTTTAGATCTAAATTTTTCAAAAAACACAAATTCTATTGTGATAATGCAACATACCGTTATCATCAATGGCATACTTAGAACTCAACTTGTCCCTAACAATCTGTCTTTTTAACACCAATTTCAGGTCATCATCTTACAACTCCCGAATTCACTGAAAGAACACAGGTTTTGCTTTTAACTCTCCTAATATAGAACTGTCTTCATTAAGAGACAAATGAGTGTTCATCGCCCGTAGTGCAAACAAATACGACTTTTGACTAAGTGCATTAGCAACTACATTTGCCTTTCTCGGGTCGTAATCAATAACCAAGTCATAATCTTTCAATAGATCTAGCCACCATCTCTGTCTCAAATTCAACTTCTTCTGAGTCATCAAATATTTCAGACTTTTATGATCTGAGTATACATAACATTTCTCACCGTAAAAATAATGTCTCTAGATTTTCAAAGCAAATACGATAGCAGCTAATTCGAGATCATACATAGGATAATTATTCTCATGTAGTTTTAATTGCTGAGAAGCATAGGTCACTACTTTTCCTAACTGCATTAAGACACAACCCAAACCATTCAGAGACGCATCACTATATACAATATACAACACACCTGACTCTGGTTGAGTTAAAATTGGAGCTTCTGTCAACATTTTCTTTAACTGATCAAAGCTCTACTGACATTTATCAGACCACACAAATTCAACATTTTCTTTAAGGCGACGGTGACGCAGTTTTCCAGCCTGACTGGAAATGTCAAATTAGTGGGCAAAATATGTGAACTTGGCTTGTTAACCCTCGTGTCCGATAACCGGCGATGGTCTCGGGTTCGGGTGTTACAATTTATTAGTATCGAGCCACGGTTTAGTCGATTCTAGGACTACCGTGATGTGTTTGGGGTCTAGCTATACATGCCATTAAATGATGAATCGATAATGTGGTGATTTCGACAACTTGACTTTGTGTTTGTTTATAGCAATGGATCCCGATCCCAACCGAAGCGATAGCTAATGATGTGGAGAGTGTGGCGCTGCTCGCGCAAGGGACATGGCCGGCGGACTCTCAACCTATGGCCAACAATCCGAATGATGAGGCTAGGCAAGCCTTTTATAGTGTGATGAACGAATGGTTTAATCAATACATTCGAACTAACACGGTACTGTTCCACAACCTCCATTCCCGACAAATGCAACCCCGCACCTACAATACCTCGTAATCGACCAAATAAGGTCAAGTAAGCCCCAATCGATAGGATTGAAAAGATGGGGCCATTGAATTTAAGGCTACGGATGATGATGATGCCGAGCGAGCTGAATTTTGGTTGGATAACACTATCCGGTGCTCGATGAGCTATCCTGCATACACCCGATGAGTGCTTAAAGTGTACCATCTCCTTGCTACGTGAGTCCGCCTACTATTGGTGGAGTACTCGACTTCGTGGTACCTAGAGAGCAAGTGACTTGGGAATTCTTTCAAACCGAGTTCAAAAAGTATATCATCGAGATTCATCGACCAAAAGCGAAGGGAATTCCTTGACCTTAAGCAAGGTTCTATGTCGCCATCGACTACGAACGAAAATTTGTGAGGCTTAGCCAGACGCGAGAATGCATTTCGTCCAAGCCATTATGTGTAAACGCCGAGGATGGGCTGAATGATGATATAAGGATGTTTGTTGGCATTCTCGAGATCGAGAGTTCGTAGTACTTGTTGAGCGAGCTTGTAAAGTCAAGAGCTTAGAAAGGAGAAACAAAAGTCGATGTGGGAACCGGAGAATTTCGAAGAGGTCCTCGGAAAGTCTCTTCAACAAGCATCGAAGAGATTTCGAGATGATGTGAGCCGGTCTAGAGGCGTTTTGGGCTTTTCTAGACGAGGACGCGATCGACCCCCTGTGACCACACGAGTCACTTCGATCGCCAGTGGTGGAAATGATCGCCGAGAGAGGCGGAGTGTCCACATTGTGGCAAATGGCATTCGGGAGCTGTTGGTTTCGTGATCGCTCCGCTATAAGTGTGGATCGGCCGAGCACTTTATGAAGGATTGCCCAAGGATGCATGAACAGAATGTAAGTCGAGTGGAAACCCGGTGCTACCATCGCCGAGGTAGGCCACCTAGAAATATGGGCAATGTCGTTGGCGGTCGAGAGGATCTAGAGATGCTACCATCGGATCGAGGCTCGTGCTCTGCAAGGACTTATGCCATACTGGCGCGCGTGAGGATCTTGCCTCTCCGGATGTCATTACGGTACTTTCACTCTTTTCAATACTAATGTGATTGCTTTGATTGACCCCGGTTCTACTCATTCATATATATGTGAAACCTTAGCATCCAAGAAGACTTTGCCTATTGAGTCTCATCGAGTTTGTAATTCGGTGTCAAACCCTTGGGTCATTACGTCTTTGGTCAACAAAGTGTGCAAGAAAAGTCCCCTAGTGTTCCGAGGTTCTTGTTTTCCGGCGGACTTGATGCTTTTGCCGTTCGATGAGTTCGACGTTATTCTTGGTTTGGATTGGTTGACCATGCACGATGCGGTTGTAAATTGCAAGAGCAAGACTATCGATTTGAGGAGCGCGAATAACAAGATAATTCGGGTTGAGTCTACGGACTTAAAGGGGTTGCCAGCTGTAATATCAGCAATGTTGGCCCGAAAATATGTAAGAAAAGGGTGCGAAGCATACCTTGCGTACGTACTCGATGACAAGGAATCAGAAAAGAAACTCGAATCTGTGTCAGTGGTTTGTGAATACCCGGATGTTTTCCCTGAAGAATTGCGGGTTTACCACTGTTCGGAAATAGAATTTGGCATCGAATTGGTACCGGTACCACTCCAATTTCGATAGCTCCGTATCGTATGGCACCAATGGAATTAAAGGAGTTGAAAGCTCAGTTGCAAGAATTGGTGGATAGAGGTTTTGCTCGCCCGAGTTGTTCGCCTTGGGTGCGCCGGTGTTGTTTGTGAAAAGAAGGATGGAACCATGCGGTACGTGCATCGACTATCGTCGACTTAATAAAGCAACGATAAAGAACAAATATCCGTTACCACGTATCGATGACTTGTTCGATCAACTGAAGGAGCCTCGGTGTTCTCGAAAATAGATTTGAGATCGGGCTATTATCAATTGCGAATCCGAGATTGGACGTACCCAAGACCGCCTTGAGCGAGATATGGTCACTATGAGTTCCTAGTGATGCCGTTTGGGCTCACTAATGCCCTGCGGTATTTATGGATTTAATGAATCGGATCTTCGGACCATATTTGGATCGATTCGTAGTCGTGTTCATTGATGACATCTTGGTCTATTCAAGAAATGAGACCGAACATCTTTGAACACTGCGGTTAGTCTTTGCAAATTTTACGGGATAAGCAATTATATGCTAAGTTCACAAGTGTGAGTTACGGTTAGAGAGGTTAGCTTCTTGGGTCATGTGGTATCGCATCGGGTATTCGAGTCGACCGAATAAAATTTCAGCCATACTTAATTGGAAGCCTCAGAAATATTCTTGAGGTTCGAGCTTTTTGGGGCTTGTCGGTTATTACCGACGATTTGTAAAGGTTTCTCAACGATAGCCACGCCGATGACGGCTACTCCAAAAGGATGTTAAGTTCGAATGGACGGAGAAATGTCAGAAAAGTTTCGATCAACTGAAAACTTATTTGACTGAAGCCCCAATTCTAGTGCAACCCGAGTCCGGCAAAGAGTTTGTCATCTATAGCGACGCCTCCCTACTTGGGTTAGGTTGTGTATTGATGCAAGAAGGTCGAGTTGTGGCCTATGCGTCGAGGCAATTATAGCCACATGAGAAAAATTATCCGACCCATGATCTCGAATTGGCTGCCATCGTATTCGCCTTAAAGATATGGCGACACTACTTATTTGGTGAGAAGTGCCGTGTGTATTCGGATCACAAAAGTCTCAAATATTTGATGACCCAAAGAGACTTAAACCTGCGACAAAGACAATGGCTCGAGTTGTTAAAAGATTATGAGCTCGTCATTGATTATCACCCGGAAAGGCTAATGTGGTTGCGGATGCCTTAAGCCGAAATCACTTTGCTTTTGCTTTACGACGATGAATGTACACTTGTCTATCCTACCCGACAATGTGTTAGTAGCCGAATTAAAGGCCAAACCATTGTTGGCTCATCAAATTCGGGAAGCTCGAAAGTTGATGAGGAGTTGCTTGCAAAACAATTTGAGTGTGTTCGAACAAGGAATCGAGTTTCAAATTGATGATGACGATTGTTTGAGGTTCGAAGTCGTCTGTGTGTTCCAAAGAATTGAACTTATTTCGATAATTCAGAATGAAGCCCATTGTAGCCGAATGGCAATCCACCCGGAGTACGAAGATGTACAACGATTTGAAACGTCGATTTTGGTGGCATGGTATGAAACGAGACATCTCCGACTTTGTTTGAGATGTTTAATATGTCAACAAGTGAAAGCGGAACATCAAGTGCCTTGAGATTACTTCACCAATCACGATACCCGAGTGGAAATGGGATCGAATCACAATGGACTTTGTATCCGACCGCCATTGTCGCAAGTAAGAAGGATGCGGTTTGGGTCGTGGTAGATAGATTGACTAAGTCGGCTCACTTTGTCCCCGCACGCACGGATTTTCAATGGACAAATTAGCGAATTATATGTTTCTCGTTGTGAGATTACACGGGTGCCTATTTCCATCGTGTCGGATAGAGATCCGAGATTTACCTCGCGATTTTGGAAAAAGTTGCAAGAAGCTTTGGGTACCAAGTTGCATTTCAAGACCGCCTTTCACCCCCAAACCGATGGTCAATCCGGCGGGTAATTCAGATACTTGAGGATATGTTGAGATGTTGCGTCCTCGAGTTTAGTGGTTCATGGGAGCGGTATTTGCCGTTGATTGAATTCGCTTACAACAACAAACTTTCAATCAAGTATTAAGATGGCACCTACGAGGCTTTGTACGGTCGTAAATGCCGTACACCATTGTTTTGGACCGAGCTTGGTGAAAGCAAGATTTTCGGTGGATTTGATTAGAGATCTTGAATGAAAGTGAAAGTAATCCGTGAAAGTCGAAGATAGCCTCCGATCGTCGAAGTCGACGCGGATCTGAAGCGTAAGGATATCGAGTATCGTGGGTGATAAAGTGTTTCTCAAGGTATCGCCTTGGAAAAGATACTTAGATTCTACCGTAAGGGCAAGCTGAGCCCGAGGTTCATTGGGCCATATGAGATATCCGAGCGAGTCGGTCCAGTGGCATATCGTTTGATTTTGCCCCCTGAACTCGAAAAGGTTCACGATGTCTTTCACGTTTCGATGCTTCGACGCTATAGATCCGATCCATCACACGTGATTAGTCCATCAGAAATTGAAATTCAAGCTAATATGAGTTATGAGGAAGAACCGATTCGTATCCTATCACGAGAAGTGAAAGAGTTGCGAAACAAGCGGGTTCCGCTAGTGAAAGTGTTATGGCTCAAGCACGGGATAGAAGAAGCTACTTGGGAGACCAAGAACTCTATGAAAGAGCGATATCCAAACCTATTTACCGGTAAGATTTTCGGGGACGAAAATTTCTTAAGTGGGGGAGAGTTGTGACAGCCCAAAATTGACCCTAGTCGGAATGTGGTTTCGGGACCACAAAACCGAGGCATAAAAATAATTAAAAATTTATTTTGATGCCTATAATATGTGTGTGCTCATGTATGACATTTTATGATGATTGATTTAGTGTTATAAAGGTGAATACCACTAGAAAGGACTTAGTAGTGAACTTTGAAAGTACGATAGGGAAATGTGTGATGACTAATTAAAGCATGCATGCAAAATAATGGACTTGCGTGTCAAATTCCCCCTTTTGTAGGTGGTGGCCGGCCATGACAAGGGAGGATGGGCTAAACATGTCATGAAACATGTTTTGTTGGTGCATTAGGGTGAAATAATAAACAAAGGTGTATGGGTGATAAAAGAATGAAAAAAAAATGTGTGTGAGTGTGGTAATCCCCCCCTTGCCGTGAGTTGAGAAAGAAGGAAGAAAAAAAATTTGTTGTGTTCATCCTTTCTCATCTTTTTGGCCGAAAATCATAAGGAGGAAGAAAGGATTTTGCTCCATTTTTTTTTTTTGGTTTAGAAGAGAACTAGAAGGAGATTTGGCCATACTTGTACCAAGATTAAGGTATGTATGAGGTTGTGTTTGGAGTTTCATGCATGTTTTGGTTGCTAACTTGAGGTGCATGTTAGCCAAGGCTCAAATCTTTGTTATGCCATAGAAATGATATTTGGCCAAAGTTGTTATGGTGATAAAGCCATTGCATGCTAAGTGTGGAGCTTGATTATGATGCATGCAATGATGGATTGTCTACTCTTGAGATTTCTTTGTAGCCATCTTGAGTAAGACTTTGAGTTTTCTTTTTGTTTAACCATGATTGAAGTTGAAAGGGGCATGATTGTCATATTCGGCCATGATGCATTCATGAGCATGGTTCATGCTTCTTGCATGTTAGTTAAAATTTGTGTTTTGGGTGGCTATGGACACCTTGAAATTCGGCCATGCTCATATATGTATATATATGTTTGTTTAAAGAAGAAGATGTTGAAGAATGATTGTGAAATTGCAAGCACATTCGGCCTAGCACACATATGAGTGCTTGATGCTATATTATAAGTTTTGAGCTACAATATGCAAAGCATTAACTAGTAAAATGCATGCTGTTTTTGTGAAGTATTAAGTGCATAATTGGCCTCAACATGGACATGAATATTCGGCCTTGGGTAGTCTATTGAAGGCCTTAGCTTTTCCTTGATGCTCGAATAAATTGTATCAAATTGCTTGATGTAGTATAAAATGTGCATGGCCATTGTGTATTCAAGCTAAAGAGTGGCCATATGACCATTTAAACTCCTTGTCATATTCGGCCATAAGCTAGCACAATGAGGTTTTAATAAATTGAATTTGTTTGAATTAGCTCAAGAGCTTAGAGGGCCACAATTGGACAAGGGGAAGGAGAAAGTGATCGAATAGCCGTAAAAGCCGTTCGACAACATCCGAGGTAAGTCCTCAAGAAGTGACCCTACTTGAATTATGTGAAATGAAGTATGGATGTGTATTGATTATTGATTATGTGTGTATGAGTATTTGAATGATACCCGGGCTAAGTCCCGAAGGCGATTATGCTAGTGATTATAATTGTGTTCGAGCCTTAGTAACGAAAATGAAATATGTATGTCCAATGATTATTGATGTATGCGCATGAGAAATTGAATGATATCCGGCTAAGCCCCAAGACGTTAATGCTGGAAATTATATCCGGTTAAGACCAAGGCAATTGTGCTAGTGGCTACATCCGGCTAAGACCCGAAGGCATTCGTGCGAGTCATTCTATCCGGGCTAAGACCCGAAGGCATTCGTGCACATGGTTATATCCGGTTGCATTCCGAAGAAGCTTGGGCTGGAGGTGAGTGTTGGTTGCTGTAATAAATTCAATTAGTACGCTCGAAAAGCCCAAAGAATAAGGTACGTTTATATGTGCATTGGAAAGTCGACATGTTTGAGCAACATTCGCTCAATCGACTAACGAATTTCAGCTATTGAATTGATCGATACTTTGTGAAAGTATATAATGATGAAGTGTGAAGTAAGAATGACTATGTGAATGTGTATTAATGGAATGATGCATTTGGTTATGTGAATGTATTGCTTTAATTAAAGCTGATATTATTCCTTGAGACTTACTAAGCATAAAAAAATGCTTACCCGTTGCTTTGGCTCTCTGTTTTATAGATTTCGCTCGATAGCAATCGGATTCGGGATCAATAAAGTCAAGTCATCCACACTATCAAAGCCTCCATTTTGGTATAATTTTGGTTGAACTTTGAAATGGCATGTATAGGACTACCCTTGTTGGTTAAATATGTTATGATGTATATGTGTACGGCCATGCGAAAATGGCTCGTAATAGTGAAGTATCGACTTAGACTATGTGCGGTTTGTATATATATATTTGGTGTCATGATGTGACTATGGATTGGAAATGGGAATGTTGGTCACATGATCAGCCATTGCCATGGTTAAAATGATCATATGTGGACCTATGTATGGCAAGACTAGTTGGTTCATGGAGACTACAAAATAGGTAAGACCTACCTTAAAAACAGATGCTGCCAGCTGCAGTGACGTGAATGTGAAAAATCACCAAAATTTGTAGGAATGGTATTAAATAGTGAATAAAATATGTAAATGAACCTTGATGAGTCTATTTTCATATGGAAGAAACGAAATGGTCATAGGAGTTACATGTTAAGAGATATTAAAGCTATTGTGAGACAAGGCCAGAACGGTTTCTGGGTTCCCTGTCGCAACTTTAAAAATTTTCTATAAATTATCCAGAAAGAATTAGGAGTCATGCCTTATATTTACAGATTCCATTTTGAGTCTAGTTTCATTATAAATAAACAGTACCAGTATTAAAGCCCTTTACAGAGAGATATTCAAGTTGTAACGCGCAAAGGTCAGAGCAGTCGACCCCTGTAACATGGGTGACTTTAACTAATAAACTGTACCAATTGGCCCGACCAAAAATTCTAGAAATAAATCCATGGATGGATACATGAGTCTAAATTCAGGAAAAATTTACAAAACCAGTTTCCGAGTTCTGAAACTCGAGATATGATTTTTAAGGTGACGATGACGCAGTTTTCCAGCCTGACTGGAAATGTCAAATTGGTGGGCAAAATATGTGAACTTGGCTTGTTAACCCCTCGTGTCCGACACCGGCGATGGTCTCGGGTTTGGGGTGTTACACACAGAGCCAATTCTTTCAATTACTCATACAGTCTAATAAATCTTGGACTCAGTTTCCCTTTTCTGCCAAGTCATAACACTTTCTTTCACGGTTAAACTTTTAAGAACATCAATCGCCAACTGCAAATTCTATATCTCTTCTTTTCAAATCTGCATATGATTTCGACGATCTGAAACAGCTTTGAAACTGTCCCGGATGATTCAAAATTTTCTTCGTTTCTCGGATCAAGTCAACTCCCACTAACTTGAATTCAAGTCTTACATTTTCTGCCATAAAGAGCTTCAAATTGTGCAATTTTTATGTTGGATTGATAACTATTGTTATATGTAAATTCAACCAAGTGTAAATACCTTTCTTAGCTATCTCTAAACTCGAGTATATAACATCTCAACATGTCTTCTAGAATCTGAATCACTCGTTCTGTTTGCCTGTCAGTCTGAGGATGAAATGCTGTACTGAAATTTAGCTTAGTACCTAGGGCTTCTTGTAATTTACTCTAAAATCTCGATGTAAACCTTGGATCTCGATCTAAAATAATAGATGTTGGAACCTGTGTAGTCTTACAATCTCATACGTATATAATTTTGCTAACTTTTCAAGTGAAAAGTATGTTCGATGGGGATAAAATGTGCTAACTTAGTCAATCTATCAACAATCACCCATATCGAATGTTTCTTTCTGAGTCACGGTAATCTCGATACACAATTCATCATGACATGCTCCCATTTCCACTCAGGAATCATGACAGGCTGTAGCAAACCCATTGGTACCTGATGCTCTGCTTTGACTTGCTGACAAATCAGACATTTTGCCACAAATTCGCAGGTTTCCTGTTTCATACCTGGCGACCAATACATCTTCGTACTACCCAGATGAATGGAATACATGCTACTATGAGCTTCAGATAAAATATCATTTTTTAGATCTAAATTTTTCAAAAAACACAAATTCTATTGTGATAATGCAACATACCGTTATCATCAATGGCATACTTAGAACTCAACTTGTCCCTAACAATCTGTCTTTTTAACACCAATTTCAGGTCATCATCTTACAACTCCCGAATTCACTGAAAGAACACAGGTTTTGCTTTTAACTCTCCTAATATAGAACTGTCTTCATTAAGAGACAAATGAGTGTTCATCGCCCGTAGTGCAAACAAATACGACTTTTGACTAAGTGCATTAGCAACTACATTTGCCTTTCTCGGTCGTAATCAATAACCAAGTCATAATCTTTCAATAGATCTAGCCACCATCTCTCATCTCAAATTCAACTTCTTCGAGTCATCAAATATTTCAGACTTTTATGATCCGAGTATACATAACATTTCTCACCGTAAAAATAATGTCTCTAGATTTTCAAAGCAAATACGATAGCAGCTAATTCGAGATCATACATAGGATAATTATTCTCATGTAGTTTTAATTGCTGAGAAGCATAGGTCACTACTTTTCCTAACTGCATTAAGACACAACCCAAACCATTCAGAGACGCATCACTATATACAATATACAACACACCTGACTCTGGTTGAGTTAAAATTGGAGCTTCTGTCAACATTTTCTTTAACTGATCAAAGCTCTACTGACATTTATCAGACCACACAAATTCAACATTTTTCTAAAAGCAGTCTTTGGCACATCACACTCTTTAACTTTCAAATGGTAATACCCGGATCTGAGGTCTATCTTCGAAAATACTGCAGCATCTTTCAGCTGATCAAACAAATCGTCAATTCATGGAAAAAGGATATTTATTTTTAATTGTGACCTTGTTCAACTATCTATAATCGATACACAATTTTAAAGACCCATATTTCTTTTTCACAAATAAGACAGGTCCATTCCAAGGAAACATACTCAGTCTAATGAACCCTTTGTCTAGTAACTCTTGCAATTGTGTCTTTATTCCCTTAATTCAGTAGGTGCCATTTTGTACGATGTTATCGATATCGGAGCTATTCCTGGAATTACATCAATCACAACTCAACTTCACAATCAGGTGGTAAACCTGACAATTCCTTAGGAAACACATCAGTAAACTTTTTAACAACTGGTAACTGTTCTAAATTTGATTCAAAACCCTGAGTATCTAGAATGTAGGCTAAAAATGCCTCATTATCTTTCCGTATTAACCTCTGAGCTGAAAAAGCTAAAATAATTCTAACAGTTCCTTTCAGATTTTTAGACTCAACAATAATTATTTCACCTGTCTGACATTTCAGATCAATCCGTTTTTCTCTATAATTTACTATAGCATCATACTTTGTCAACCATTCCATTCCCAAAATAACATCAAATTCCCAAAAAGGTAGTAGCATCAAATCAGCAGGGAATTCACAGTCTTTTATTTTTAGTGGACAGTCACGACACACTCGATTAACTATCACACTTTCACCTAATGGATTAGTAACTTGCACATCATCATCAATAGGTTCAACAAACAATTTCTTTTCTGATGCTAATGCAATGCAAACATAAGAATGTGTAGATCCAGGGTCAATTAATGCATATACAGTAATATTAAAAAGATAGAAAGTACTAGTAATGACGTCTGGAGTTGTTGCTTCCTCTTTAGCTCGGATAGCATATGTAAGTGCAGGTGCCCTAGGCTCTGACCTAGTAGTCAAATCTCTCATAGCCTAACAAGCAGTCCTAGTAGCACTTCTTTGTCCCGAACGTTTACTTCTTTAAGAAGTAGTTAATTGCTTTTCTTTTCGTTCTCCCTATTCTTTAAGTAGTTGAGGACAATCTCGAATAAAATAGTCAGTAGCCCCGTACTTGTAATAAGCTCTTGTCTTGCCTCTACATTCACCAGAGTGAGGTTTCCCACAATATTTGCATCTAAGTCTGGGAGTATTTTGTACACTGCTAACACTAGCTACAAGTTTAATAGTTACCCTGAAATCCTATTGAGTCAACTTATTCTTACTCGATCGTTTTAGAATTAAGGTAGATCGACTGGAATCATCTCTAAACTTTTTAGCTGGAAATGCTAAAAATGATTTGGATGAGCTTCTCTTATAGGATTCTTTATTCCTTCTTTCCCGTTGCATTTTTCTATTGTACACCTCTTCCATTTTCTGAGTATGATCTGATAGAACAACAAAGCTCGTATCTCTATACCCCTAATAATCATTCTGATTTCATCATTTAATCCTTCTTCAAATCGAATGCACATTTCTTCTTCGGTTGATACAATTTCCCGGGTATATCTGCTAAGGTATACAAATTCCCTTTCGTACTCAGCTACTAATCGATTACCTTGTCGCAAATCAAGGAATTCTCTCTTCTTTTTATCCAGATACCTCTTACCGACATATTTCTTTTTAAATTCACTCTGGAAAAATTCCCAAGTGATTTTCGCTTTTGGCGCCACAGCCATAATGGTCATCCATCAATTATATGCTTCCTCTTTCAGTAAGGAAACAACACACCTCAAATAATCTTCTAGAGGATAGGTCATTTCTTTAAAAACTCTTACTCTATTCAAAAACCAATACTCAGCTTTGACGGGGTCATCATCTGACCTGCCTTGAAATTCTTCAGCCCCAAACTTTCTAAGTTTTTCTACAGAAGTACGCTCACTTGATTCAATTATTGAAGGAGGTGGAGGTACAACTGGGGGTGCTACAAATGGTACAGTAGGGAGAGGAGGTTGTTGAGCCTTATTTCTTTCTTGCATCATCTCATTAAACCATTGGTTCATAAATCCATAGAACATATTTTCAAGTTATTGTTATTGCATTGGAGAAATCGGGACACTACTACTTGTCCCGTGTTCAAATGTTTATACTCTGCTATTAGCTTCATCGCATTCAGCATGTTCGGATCTATCAGATATCTTTACAATCCATAAGAAAAACAAAGATTAGATCGGATCATACACATCATACTATCACATATTTATATGGCATGTATTTCTAGACACTTTACATGTTACATTCGTTTTGAGAACCGAATAAACCAAAGCTCTGATACCAATAAATGTAATACCCCAAACCCTTATCCGTCGTCAGAATAGGGTTACAGAGTATTATCACACTTTATAGACTAATTACAAATATTTCATTGTCTTTATTATAAAAATCAAGAATTAATCATATAACACTCATATTGTCCCTTACATAGGTCTTCGAGGCTCAAAATACACTTTAGAAGTGAATTGGGACTAAACCAAACACTTAGGAAATTTTTCTTAAAATCTTAAAATTTTTTTAAGAGTAATAGACACACGCCCGTGTGGCCAACAGTGTGATACACACGACCAGGAGACATGCCCGTGCCTTAGGCCATATAGGCATTCGATGTGAGGCACACGACTGTTTCCTAACCCGTGCTCAAATTAGGGTAGCTACTGACTTGGGTCACATGGTGCTAGGCCATGTGCAAAACCTGGGCATTCTGTTTTGAAATTTCAAGGTGTAGGGGACACACGGCCAGACCACATGCCCATGTGCCAGGCCGTGTGTCACACACAACTAAGACACATGCCCGTGTCTCTGCCTGTGTGGATGAAAATAGGCCATTTTAAGGCCACTTTTCTCACCCTTTTTAATATCAACCTGCACACAACATAGAAGTACACTAATATATCCCAACCAAGCAACCAATTCCAGCCAAAATCATGTATTAAATATAATATGTCATCGCAAAACTCATTTACATAAATTTACCAAAATAACTCCATTAATTAATTTACTAATATCTACTACTAAAATCTTACAAACAAACATGTATATATATATGCATCATTTACATCTATCCAACCCTATACATGCTATATAAACCATAGGATTGTATTACAAAATCTACCGTAGTAACCTGGATAGTATGGCCCGATGTGTTAATCTAATCCTCCAACAACACTAGTAAGCTTAATGAAGCTTAGTAAGTTCATTGGTTTTAAAGTTAAATCTTACCGAACATACTATAACAAATCATAAACTTGCAATTCACTATCACTTCCTGCCAATCACAATTTCAAATGATGAATTCACTTGATTGAGCTCAATATCAATAACTACTTAAATTCTATCACTTTAATTCATATGACACTTACCAATATTTGTCAAATTAGAGAACGTCTTACGGAATTGAGTACATCGTTTACTTGATGCCATAGTCCAACTATGGTCTTACACGTATATTGTCATGCCGCTGACATGGTCTTACACTCGTAATGTCATAACCTAGTTATGGTCTTATCATCAGGATGCCATAGCCCAACTATGGTCTTACACATATACATATACTGCCATGGTCTTACGTTCACGGTGCCATATCCCAGTTATGGTCTTTTCACTAAAATGTCATAGCCCAACTATGGTCTTACATTTAAACATTGCCATGGTCCAACCATGGTCTTATCCGGCAATTCATACTTTATCACTGAGCGATAGTACTCAATCCTGCGTTCCATTTAGTTTGAACTTTTGATCCAATTTTCATGTTTTTACAGTAATCATAATTCAATAACAAACATATGAATTAATACATTATATCATTCCTAAATTAAAAAATAATCATAAAAGTCCAACCATATGAACATACCTGGGGTAATTTGTAGAGGTTGTAGAAATTCAGGAACTATTCTTTTAATTTCTCTTTTCCATGTTTATCTTTGGCTTCTTGATATATAATATAAAAGTTTCCATTCATCAGCATCAAATTCAATTCTAATTCACTTAACAGTTTATGCCCTTAAATTTTTGAAATTACATATTTACCCCAATTTTTATAGTTTTTACAATTTAGTCCCTGATCAATTAACCCATCAATTGAGATAATTTTTATCAATTAACACTTTATAAAATTATTTTAGGCTACTATACATCCTTTGATATTCAAAATTTCAACACCAAACCCTAATTCGTAACTTTTTCACAATTAGGTCCTAAAATCAATTTCTATTGAAATTACTTGATAAAATCATCATATAATAAAATCAAAGCTTCAAATCCATGTTAATTCATCATAAATATCCAGCACTCATCTATGGTAACTTTCAAAATTACCCATATAATAAAAAATTAATGAATTAAATAGTTGGACCTAATTGCAAAAGTCTTACAAACACAAAAATTTCAAGAAAAGAGAAAGAATTAAACTTACATGAAGCTAAAATATGAAAACCAGCTTCTTAAGGGTTCTTCAATGGCGTTTTAGCTGAAGAAAAATGAAGAAATATCTAGAGATTCAATTTAGTCCAATTTTAACTATTAAATTTTATTTCTTTTCCAATTTTGCCCTGTCCAGCCTATTCCATGGGTGTCTAATTACCCTTTTGGTCCTCTCATAATTATTATTTGAGCTGTTAAATCCCTATTTCTCTAATTAATAAGTTTTGGACCTTTTTCAATTTAGTCCTTTTTGATTAATTAATTATCAAAACGTTAAAATTTTCTAACAAAATTGAGGTATTGATTCCTCATTTTAACCCAATTTACCTAATAATTATTTTAAATCACAAAATTCACTAATTTAATAATATTTCTAAAATCACACTCGACTCATAAATATTAATTTATTAAACGGATTTAGTGATCTCGAATCACTGTTTCCGACTCTACTGAAAATTAGGTTGTTATAATAGTAGTATGATTATAGAATTCAATTTGAGCATTCATGTATCATATCATGTCTTGAAGTGTTCGAATTATAGAAATATCACTGAGTTTTATTCAGTGTGCAGTTTTGTTTTTCGTGCGTAAGTTAAGTACTCTATTTTGATCACCGACTCAACATCCAACAATAATCCCAATCTCAAGTGTGGTGATGTTTAATTTTGTAATGGCATGTACCTAGGATGTTTTTGGTTGTTAGTTGTTTTATGAATGTGATGTAAATTGAGTTATAAATATATGTTTATGTTTGAAGCTAAATGTTAGTATGTGTTATGACCAAAGGCTTGATATGTGTATGAAACTTAAAGCTTGATGTCTTAAGTAGCTTTTTGTTAGGCTAAATTGAATGATTTTGGCATATTTTAAACTTTAATTTGGATGATGCATTGTTGATGTGTTTTGATGATATAAAATATGGTACCAATGATGGTACATTAGTTAGGCACTTAGGATGATTGTTTTGACATGTTTTGAGTATGTTTAATCGTATTTTGAATGGGTTAAATGATTAGTATTTGAATTGCTTAAGGCCCAAGTAAGCTTGAAATGTTAAACTTGTTTTTTAAAATATGTTTATGATCTTTGAATGAAATTAATTATAAATGTTCCAATTGTACGGTAATACTCGTAACCCTATTTCGACGACAGATACGAGTTTGGGGTGTTACAAAAGTTAAGCAATTAAGAATTATTGTTTCGTATTAGGTATATTTTTCATATTTTTTAAATCTATAAAACTAATAATATAATATAATATAATATAATATAAAATAATTATTTATTAGTAATATTTCTATTAAATCTTGAATATAAAAGCATTATAATTATAACTATTTTATTATTAATGTTTTTATTATCAATATAATATTTATCAATTAATTAAACTTTCAATCCATATTAAATTATATTAATATTTATAAAATTACAAGGAAATGGAAAAATTTACAATTCGTTCCCCACTAAAATGAAATTCTAATTTTCCTTGACAAATATCATAAAGTTGATTTGAGTTATTAACAAAGGCTATATTATAATATTTAGAAAGACTTTGGCCTCTTTTGCGAGAGAGTTCAAAATCATCTCGCCTATATGGCTTTTAATACTGAACAAATACCTCAAAAATATGGGAAAGAAGAGAAGAAACAAGAAAACTAAGCATGAGAAGCAGAGTCATGAACCAGATGATAATATCCCAATAAACACTTCAAGTTCAAGGTAACGACTCTTACTTGATCACTATATTTTCTTCTCTACTTTCAGTATTTTAGATCAATCTTGTTGTATTTGATAGGTATTCGGATACCAATTGTTTAAAAGATGACGTTTTTCACCAAATTATTCCATCGTTTATATGGAATTATGATCAAGAGAAACTGTATAATCATGTGAATATCCCAGAAAGGTCAGTCAAGTGGTAACCTGTGTATATTTTCACTTTGGGATTTTGTCATATGGCTTATGATCAAACATGTTTTGAGTCTTGACATGATCAAATTTTTTTCCCTTTTGCACAGTAATAGTATGAACCCTAATGATTTCGTCAGTAATTTGCCTGACAATATCCTTCACCACATCGTTTCGTATCTCCCTTTTGAATCTGCGGTCCGAACTTCCTTTCTTTCAACTCACTGGAAACACCTTTGGAAAGAGGCCTTGTTGGATTCAGTCCATGATGTAACCATGGAAGCTGCCATTAAAGCCATACAAAGCTTTCTTGATGGTTTTGATACACACTGTAGACCAAGGAATAAGTGGGGTTTCATATTTGAGTTCAGTAATGGAAGAAACATCTTAGCTGCTAGCATTTCTAGAAATGGTACACTTCGACTTGATTTCTCAGCTGTTAAACAAGAATTCCCAATGCCCTTTGATTTGGATTTGAAGCCATTGCAAACCCAACTACCATATTCAAACACAATGAAAGTAAAATCATTGTATCTCGTATCAGTAAGCCACCTGTCTAATGTGGCAGTTTCATCTTTAGTGCCAAATTTGCCATTTCTCGAAAGCTTGACTATAGCCAAATGCAAAGGGTTACAATCTTTACAGATTAAAGAGGCCAAAGTGCTTCATAAATTAGTGGTTCTCGATTGCCCCCAGTTACAATCTCTCAGTTTTGAAGGTTCCTGTTTAAGATGTTTCAGATATAGAGGCAAATTAGTGTCCTTTCGGTTTCAAGGGTATTGTAAATGTACTACTTTTCGCCGGATTTGTATCTGTGAGTGTGGTTTATTCTTGAAAGATGCGACGATTGATCTCAGACAAGGTTCTCTAGCAGAAGGGACATGGGACTTTGAAAAGCCTCCTGGTTATTGTTATTCTTATAATCTGCATAAACGAACCCTTTGTCGCTGCACCACGAAGAAAAAATGTTTCAAATCAATTTTGATAAGCATAAGGAGTATTAAATCTCTAACAATATGCAGATGGTTTTTCGAGGTATGTTCAATAAAGAAATGTTCACTTTCATATTCATGTAGTACTAATCTATGTTACTCAAATTTGTATAAGAATGACGGATACATGTTTGACATGAATAGATGCTTTTAAGAATGGAAAGTCAACATAATTACTAACCTTTCATATTTTTTTTTCAGACATCGATGTGTTGCTTGCTCAGTTCAAGTAGAGACCCTTTGTTTTGTTTGAGCGGACTAAAGGAACTTTGGTGGATTGATTGTTCAATGAACAGAGAATCAATCAATGTCTTACTTTGGTTTCTGAAGCTTTGTCCTCACTTGGAAAGACTTTATGTCACTGTAAGTCTTCCCATTTTACATATTTTATGTTATAAGTAGCAATACCTATAACTTAGTAAGTATTTGCTTATCAAACTTGCAGATTGATCCAAAATGCTATAACATGCCTAGCACAGGAAAATTCTCAACTTTATTCATTGTTCCTGATGAGCTCAGTGATCTCAAAGCAATCAAATTAGAAGGATTTGCAGATGAAGAAAAGGAGATTTTCATGGCAAGGCGATTGATACCATTATTTGGAGACAATAATCCAGTCATTATATCTAAATCAGATGGGAAATGTTTGAAGCATCTAATGAAAGTAGCCAAGTTGGAGAAGAAAGGGAAATATCCGTACAAGTTTAAAGTGGTTGAAAATGTTTCGGAAAATTTTCCGAATCATGTTCATGCCAACCTTTAACTTAATCTGAATTATTAAGGTATTATTATTATTATTATTATTATTATTATTATTATTATTATTAATGCTCAATTCCTATCAAGAAATTGATCCAGAATTTTGTTGAAATCATATGAAATTGAGCTTGGATTGGCTTAAATCCAAATCCATACTTTTTATTGGACATCCAAACAAAAAATTGGATCCAAATATTTTTTATTTCCAATTACGGCATTAGGATGTTGTAGCTTAAGAAATCGATTCAAGTATTTCTTTGTTTTTAACAATTTTAGAATATTTTGGCTTGAAATTCTGATTTTAATTGAAATAGCAATATTCTAGAAATTTAACTATTTGACATTTTATATTGATATGTTGGCTGATATAACAAAATCATAGGATAAAAATTGTACTTATTTGAATAATTTCATTGGTTACAAATGATATTGTTAAAGGCAGTCTTTTAGGCTCTCCACCACAGGTTTTTGAATATTGGTGGTAAAAGCAAAAGGATCCGTAAGGCTTTCTAAAGAAGATGGTTTTGCTACAGCGGCAGCAACAATTCTGTGTTCTGCAATTGGAGTATGCTCAAGCATAGGAGGGTTATTCAACAGCACATTAATCTCATCAGCTGCTTTTTAAGTCTATTGAGATGTTCCAACAGATTCATGTCTTCTTTGACAGACTGAACGGGCTCTTTGACTGAGGGGTTTGATGTTTCATCACCAACTGTTGGTTTTGTTGTTCCTTCTCTAATTGCTCAAGAGAGGTTATCTTTACGCGAGTCATTGTTAAGAAAGAAAGAAAGTTTTTTTTGAAGAAATGCTTTAGGGTTTTATTAAGAAACAAGAACTTGGAAGTTTTTAGCAGGCTAAGCTTGAGGGAGTATAGAGATAGGGAGTATAGAGATGTTGAAGGTTGGGTTCACAGATGAATGCATAAGGGGATATTCTTGGGTATTTATAGCAAAAGAGAGTTGGCACCTCCAGAAAAATCTCTCCAAGATATGGAAAGAAAAATTTTCAAATACAATATTTCCCCACCAAAAATAAAAAAAATATGGTGCCACAATTTTCATTAGCCACCAAAATTATTGAAAAACCAATTATCATCATAGTTGCCTAGAAAAATCAAAATGGATCAAGCAATGTCGTCTAGATGCCTCCCAAACACAGTCAACAACTCAAGCTCGACAGACCTCGATTGAACTTTTCAAGCTCTCAAATATATTTGAATCTAAGGCTTTTGTGAACAAGTCAACTAGTTGGATTTAAGTAGAAACATACTTCAATTCAACATACTCATTCTCAACTTATTCTCAAATTAAATAGTGTTTGCTATCAATGTGCTTGGTTCTTTAAAGTAGCACATGATTCTTTGAAATGTTTATGGCACTAGTATTGCCATAATAAGTCGTTGAAACATGTATGACAATCTCAAAATCTTTCATCATTTGTCTCATCTATAGCCATTGAGCACAATATCTACCTACAGTTATGTATTATGCTTCTGATGTTGAAGGAGAAATTGATTCTTGCTTCTTATTCTACCAGGAAACTAAACTTGATCTCAAATAAAAACACCCACCTGATGTGCTTTTATGGTCATCCACATTTCCAACCAAGTCAGCATCACTGTACCTTACTAAACTCAGTACACTATCTTCAGAGAACCAAATTCCAAGATCAAGTGTTCCATGAACGTATTAATGACCTGTTTGACCGCTTTCACATAAGATTCTTTTGGATCTGCCTAGTATTAGGCACATACACCATGGTTGAAACATAGATCAGGTCAACTGGCTATAAGATAAAGTAGACTATCAATCATCCTTTTGAAT
This sequence comes from Gossypium arboreum, assembly GCF_025698485.1. NCBI lineage: Eukaryota > Viridiplantae > Streptophyta > Magnoliopsida > Malvales > Malvaceae > Gossypium > Gossypium arboreum. Next base: position 38,139,861 of record NC_069074.1, on the reverse strand, counting down.
GTAGTTGCAGAGGTGGGCACTCTTTCAGCATTTGCACATAACTTTTCTTTGATAAACATCAGTGTTTTGGCATGCTTAGATAGATCTCTCTAGTCTAAACTTCTTTACCAAATTTCTTACATAGTTTTCTTGAAATAAAAACCTACCATCCTCAGGTTGTTTGATTTGAAAGCCAAAGAAGCGTGACAACTCCCTCACTATGCTCATCTCGAACTCACTTTGCATCATCTTTACAAATGTGTCATTTGCAGTTATTAATGTAACACCAAATATTATGTCATCAATATAAATTTAGGCCATGATTGTAGTGCCTTTATACCTTCGAATGAACAATGCCTTATCCATAAATCCCTTTTAGAAACCCTGACCAATAAAAAATTGAAACATTCTCTCATACCAAGCTTAAGAGGCTTGCTTTAGACCATATAATGCCTTACTCAATTTGTAAGCATGCTCTGGCTTTGTTGGGTCCTCAAAGCTTTTAAGTTATGCCACATACATCTCCTCCTTCAGGAATTCATTCAAGAAGGAACTATTAACATCCATTTGATAAAATTTTGACTATCTTACCCTCAGTAAAATTTTCACTATTTTACCCCTGTTAAAATTTTGAGAAATTCATTTAATATTTCACAACTCAACATGTTCATTATGACTGGATGGTTTATTTTCATTTTTGGGCTTCAAAACAACTCAAAACATAAACTCATTCTTCCAATCATTTTTAACTAATTCGTATAAAATTGCAAATGGATCATTTCCATTTTCATTTTTAGAAACCTACATTCATTTCTAAATGATTCTATTTCTCCATTTTGGAGAAAACCATAATTATTCATGAATGTTTCTCATTTATCTTTTTCTATTAATTTTGTTCATTTCTAGTCAAACCTGTAATTCATTTCTGGTTTCAACGAGCTAGCGAAGGAACCGATTGGATATATATAGTTGAGGATCAAATGATTTATAATTAAGTTTCAGCTTTTCGCCTATTAATTATAAACTCATTTAGTCACGAAATCATTCCACTATAGTATCATAGATAAACTCTCTCCAATGACATACCATTACGAAAGCAACTACTCAATGCTCATTCATTGGCCTTGTTATAAGTGTGTTATCCTCGCAAGATATCCTTGATCTCTTTGGAATAATATCTGTTCTCCCAATATAATCCTATTTTACCTCATGGTAACCATCACATGTTCCTTTATAAAAAGTCAATTACTATCGAATAGTAATTAAGTCATTCATCATAAAGACAAGGCCCATTGCCATGTTTACTTTTCATCAACCATGTAATGAAAATGAAAGGATATCATTTACCCATGTCTCGGGCTGTGAATTCCACTGTTGTGAATGACGCTACATACTATAGAAGTTATACGCCCAACGCTTTTGGTTCCTTATCTATTTTAACTCAGGCTTTTACTTACATCAAAGTATACGAGTCACACATACATTGTATACCATCCACTTAGGATTTAGGTATGCCACACTATGAACGTCTCAAGTGAAAAAAAATCTGTAAACGGATTCAGAATCTATTCTTCTTGGGTCCAGTCCGATGTACTGTTAGTCCAGTCAGTCACATCTATGTCTCTATCTTCTGGGAATCATTTACTTCGATGCCTAAGATAAGACATCTCTCCAATTGGACTTGATAGACGACATATTAGTCTTTCAATCAATTTACTCATTTCTGATTAGACTAAGGACATGTTTAATTTTGTCTACTAATATAAGTTGTCTTTTTGTATCACAATCCGAACATGTAATACCGCTTAGTATTAGTTAAACATTAGACAACCAATGAGCAACATTTGCTTCCATTTTTCTTTGCGTGCAAAAACCATTTTAAGGATAATAATACAAAGTATATTAGTCTTAATCAATGAATTTGTTTTATTAACCAATCTATTCGAAAAAATTACAAGTGTACTTAGACGAAAATACTACACATAGAACACCAAATCTAACAAAGTCATTATTTTCGGGCAATTCAAGATGACTAATTTGAAATGAGGAAAAATTATCGCTGTCAAGCAACCCAGGGTGGTAGGCATTGTATAGAAAGTCATGTTGATAGGCAACCCGGGATGATAGAATTATTAAGTTGATAATGAACTTGAGAAGCATTTAAGAATCAAGAGACATAAGCTCAAAAATTGATATAAAAGATAATATGGGAATTGGGTATACATGTAGATTGTGTATATATATAAATGGTAGAATAACATAAATGAGTAAATTATGGGTATGAAGAGTGGGAAAGAGCATGATTATGTAAGATTTAAGTGCCGATGCAAATTGGCATGGAATTATGTTAAAAATTAATGATATGCACATTTAAGAACTTACTTAAGGCTTTAAATCATAGTATTACTATTGAGATATTTACTCAACATATGTTTTGTTTTTTCTGTACGCAAGTACAATAAAATCCTAATAGATTGAGTGTAGTTACAACATCCAACAAATGACTCCCGATTCAGAAAGTTTGTAATCCTCTTATTTTTTATTACAATTGCATGTACCTAGGTTGAGTCTTTTGGTTCCTACATATGTATATATGCTTATAGGTTGATATGTCAAGTTATGAAATGGTAACTTAGTTATTGTTTATGAATAGACATTGAACATGAACTAAAATGTAAGAAAATGCTGTTAATGTTATGTTCTTAGTGAATTAGGTTTTTTATGGTTATATCATATGAATGGTAAATGTTTTATGTATATGTTTGTTAATGCTATTGAGGATGTTTGTGTTGGTTGTATAGAAATTGAAGTTTTAAATATGATATAAGTGTGTTTTGGTCAACTTAAAATTGCTTACTTACTGTTAATTTGGTCTAAAATAAAATTGAAATATGTTTGCATGGTTATACCTTTAAATTGCCGGTTTTTGTTTGAACGAATTTTGCAGAAACAATCTGTGACGTTGTGGTGTTGTTCGAACATTGTCACGATGAGAAACCCATATTGCAATATCGATTATGGGTCGCCTGACAAGCTTTGAGCCCATGCCATGGCACAACGAGAGTTTACGTCATCGTGACGAGGAGGCCATTTAGCCAAGTCAATATGTCGTGTCACGATAAGGTACCCCTCACGTCGCGACGTTAACCCTGAATTTTAGAGATTTTCAATGTAGTCTTATTTTGATTCTGAATTAGTTTTAGAGCTTTTATAAGCTTGTAACAAGCCCGATAATGATTGTTTAACCTACTGATTGCATGTTTTTTATTTATTTAATTCGTTAAATTATGTTAATTGTCTATAAAATGATTGGAGTTGCTTCGACAATGAATGTGGCATCCTTTAACTCAATCTTAGGGATTGAGTCGAGTATAGGGTGTTACATCATCTTGAAATATCAATGTCTAATATGGTCAGGGGCACTACAATAATGAAACATTACTTTATGGGAATTCATTGCCTTCTTGGTCTAACATGAGCTTTTTGAAGCTTTCACAAAGATAGTAGGACTTTTGATTGTAGCCTTTCCTTTGTCTATATAACTAATTATTCATTTTCCTAGATCTCATTTCCTTACAGTGAGGAGCTCATCAAGCTTATTATTGCTAAAATTGAATTTCTCAAGTGTAAGCTTGGTTGCAACAAGTTCCTTCTAGGTTTTTACTAAATTATCAAGTTCTTTAGCAAGAAGAGATTCTTTAGCTTTCATACTTGCCTAGCCTTGAATTTTCTTCTTTCAAATGGCTATTTTATTTCAATAAGTGAGCATTCATATCACATACATGCTCCCATTTTCCAAGTATGATTCTGTAAGTCTTTAGGAATTCTTTATCAAAACCACCATCAAAATCTTTATTTGAATAAACTTTAGATCCTTTCGTAGTATTAGCTGTAAAGGTTACAAAGTTGTTGAGATGGTCTTCATCTAAATCTCAATTCTGGATTAATCTTCATTATTTTAAGTCATGCATAGTGACTTATTCTTCTTCTTTAGAGCGTTAGCACACTTAGATTAGATGTGTCCATATCATTGACATACATTACACACCTTTTTTCTTATTTTTATCATATTCTTCTTTGATGATTACCATCTTGGATTTTTCCTTGGTGCATTTACGCTAGATTCAAACTTCATAATCCTCATTGATTACTTCTTAAATTTCTTGTTGGTATATCGTATGAGTAATATAATCTACTCCTAAAGTTCTTCAATCGTAGTGTTGTAGGAAGTTGGCACTTCCTCTCCCCTACTTAGAGGGTAATATTTTTGTCATCCTATGTCTTATTGCAAGCCTCATCAAATTTCATTTCAAAATTTTACATAGAACCAATGAGTTCATTAATTTCCAATATTTCAAAGTCTTTAGTCAATAGCAATGACCTTAATAGAGAACCTTTTAGGAAAAGATCTTAGCACTTTCCTAATTAGTTTGGTTTTGGAATATTCTTCTCTTAGAGCGAATGTCTGATTTAATAGATTGCAGAACTTTTCATAAAATTCTCCTATGGTCTCTAATTCTTGCATTCTTAAGGCTTCAAATCTGGAGGTAAGCATTTGTATTTTGATTACATAGTTATGTTAGTCCCTTCATGGGCAGTCTGTAAAATATCCTAGGTTGTTTGGGTAATCATGCACTTTGCAATTCTCTTGAACTCTTGCAAATCTACTCAATTAAAGATGGCATACAATGCTTTAGGGTTAGCATTGGCAAGACGTTCCTCTTTAGTTGTCCATTGTACTTCAGGTTTAGCCATTCTTCCAGCTTTAGTGTGAATCATAGGAGGCTCCCATCCTATAAGAACTAAGCACCAAGCCTTCTCATCAATAGATTTAGTGTAAGCTTTCATACATGCCTTCTAGTAGGTATTATGGCCAATATCCAACATAAGGGGATGAGTGGTTGATGATCCCTCTATAACTTGTGGTTAGAAACTTTAATACCAATTGTTGACATGAAACAATTGATAAGTTTACAAGAAACATAATATGAGTAGAAGTGAATACAAAAGTAGGCTTTCCCGCAACAATTGTAACAAGCACAATGAAAATAGGGGACAATAAAGGTTTACGCAATTTAGTTTCCCTACATCTACGGAGTCTAGCTCAATGAGATGAATCCAATATCTTTGGAACAAAAAAAACCAATGAACTTAGTTCTAACACACCTAGTAAAGACTCCCCAGTTTTGTACTCAAAAGACTAGATCTTTCACCACTAAATTCTCCCATTGATAACTTAGCTTGCAAAACCAACTACATGAAGGTTTTACAATCAAGAATGCACTCTCACAAATAATGTTCCTAAGTGAACATATAAGTGTTGTACCAAAAACCTATACAAGTCTCTCTACTATATAAGGACTTTGAGACTTGCTAACATAATGAAGATCAATCATAGTCCCTTCTATATAGTAGCTAAATTAGTTAAATGCATTATAATATTAACGACCAAAGAAAAATGAACTGTTGGTAGATAAGTCAAGTTTTGATTTGATCCAACTTCTTTGGTCCAAGGGATTTGACATACTCGATCCAATTCGATCTTCAAGACATGTTTCTCCAAGTGACTTGATCTTCATTGATGAGTTTGGATCATTCCACGATATCATCGCAACCCAAAGATTTGGTTCAATAAATAGGCAATTCCAAATATGGCAAGTTGTTGCTTTGTCGTAGTGGTGAAGGAAGTGAGTACTTCTTTTGGCACATTGCAACAATTTCAAATATTTTTAATAGGTGATGTGGCACGTTGAACTTTGATCATTGGTGTGACACATTGATTGGCCAAAATCATTCGAAAATCATAAAATATTTAAAATAAAAAAATTGTAAAAATTATAAAATTTCCAAAATTATTTAGAAAATTTAAAATTTATTTAAAATATATAAAAATTTAAGTTGTTTAAAAATTAAAAAATTGTTAAAATTTATAAAATTGTAAAAAATTATAATAAATTTAAAATATAAAAATAGGAAATCATTGAAATATTTTAAAATAATTAAAATTACACAAAATTTAAAACTATGAAAATCATAAAAATTTTAAAATTTGTAAAACTTGTGAAAATGATAATAAGTTTTACAATTTTTCTTAAAACTAACTTCTAATATTCGAATTCAATGGTTGTTTAAAATTTTTTAATTATATCACTATCACAACCATAGCTAATAATCTTGAACTATAGTTCTATTTTATGCTCAGGCTCTTTAAAATATAATACAAAATAAAACAATTAATATTGTCGTATGAATTTAAAAATAAAATCAATCTCTATTTTGCTTAGGCTTTTTTCATGTTCTATAATATTTGAAGACTAGAAAAGAGATGAATAGAGAAAGTAATATTGTATTTCATATGTCAAACTTACACACAAATAAGCAACCATATATATATATATACAGTAAGAGGATCAAGAAAGTATAACAAAGATGAATAACTGCAGCTAACTAACATTAGCTGGCTAACTAACTAGCAATCTAACAGACTAAGTGAACTATATATTTACTGCTAACATTCCCTTATGGCAACAGAAAAAAAAAATTCACTCAGTAGCCTTCTTCTGGAACTCATCAGGTGCACACACTTTTAGTTTCTGTTTGAAGTAATTGAACAACCCAACAACTAGTGGTTTAGTCAGTATATCAGCTTTTTTTATTTATTTATAAAAGTCAGTTTATCAGCTACTTGTTCTAAAGAGGGAACATAGTTCACTTCCAACTTGTTAGCAGCTACATGCTCTCAAACAAAATGAAGTTGCGTGGATTCGAGCATGTAGGTATCTTCTTGTAAACCAATCATATTTCATGACCTCAGGATATGTGGTTTTTCTGGGAAATAATCATATTTCATGGAGTTCACTTCCAACTACTCCCCATTTGATCCAGTGCGTTCAAACCCTACTGGTTGCACCAAGTAGATATCTTCTTGTAAATCTCTATTAAGAAAAGCATTATTAAAATCCACTCGGTGTAACTTCCATTTGTGAGACAAAGCAAGTGTAAGAATAATCTGAACTGTTATATCCTTGATCAAAGGCTGTAAGTCTCCTTATAGTCATGTCCAATTTGTTGAGAAAAGCCTTGAGCCACTAATCTAGACTTCTTCTGAGCCTCAGTACCATCAACATTCCTTTTTTTCTTGAAAATCCATTTACACCCTACTGTAGTTCAATTAGAAGGTAATGAAGTAAGACTCCAAGTGCCTTGTTGAACAATAGCATTATATTTTTCTTTAACAGTAGCACGCCACTGAGGATCAACCAATGCTTCATAGACAGTTCGAGGCTCGTGAAAAACTGAGGACTGAAGTTCTAAAGAGTAAACCTTTGGCTTGAAAATTCTTGCCTTATTTTTAGTAATCATAAGATGATTATGAGTAGAGGACTCATTAATAGAGTCAACCAATGGTGGACCAGGCTATCCAGAAGAACCAGAAGTAACATCCAAAGCGGAAGAAGCAAATCTAGAATCAATACGACCATGTGATGGAGTGACTTTTCTCATATTAGAGCTTGAAGAGAATTCACATGGAAAATCAATAGCTAAGTCATTAGAAGCAAAAGCAGAAGAACTAGCTGAAGTAGCTGATGACGAGACAACTGAATCAACTGATAAACCTGGTGTTGTTGAAGAGACATCAAGAAACTTGGTAATTACCATCTTTAGGATATAATGTGAGAATACACTGACAGCAAACTTCCTAGAAAAAGGAAAAATAGATTCATCAAAAACCACATGGCGTGAGATAAACACTTTGCCATTAGAATCAAGGCATTTGTAACCCTTGTGCATGCTACTATATCCCAATAGAAAACACAATGAGCTGATCGAAACTACATTTTATTGTTATTGAATGGCCTAAGATGAGGATAACACAAACAACCAAAAACCCTCAAGAAAAAATAGTTTGACAGAGTCTTGAAAAGTATCTCATGAGGAGTAAACCCTTGAAGAGCCTTGGTTGGAAGTTTGTTGATTAAAAACACAGCACTGGAAAAATCATCAGACCGGTACTTCATAGGCATAAAGGAATAAGCTAACAAAGTAAGGCCAAGTTCCACCACCTATCGATGTTTTCATTCTACGATACCATTTTGTTCAGAAGTATATGGACAAGAGATTCGATGCTTAATTCCAAAAGAGGTGAGTTGAGATAACAAGCTTTGAAACTCTCCCCCTAGTCAAATTGAACCTCATTAATTTTGTTATCAAACTCTAACTCAACCTGGTTTTTAAATTGTAAGAAGGCAGCAACAACATCAGATTTGTATTGTAGAAAATAATTCCAAGTATAACGTGATTAGGCATCAACAAATGTGACATAATATCAAAAACCACTTGAATATTTAGGAGCTGGACCCCAGACATCAGTTTTAATGAGCTGCAAAGGCATGGTATAGATTGTTTTTGAACGCAAGAAATGAAATTTATGACTCTTTCCCACTTGACAAGCTACACAAAGAGTAACATCTTTATTCTTAGGAATATTCATTTTACAAGAATTAAAATTTTGAGCCATCACATCTGAAGAGGAATGGCCAAGTCTTCTATGCCATGTGTCATAAGAAACACCAACACTGTATAGACTAACATTTGATTTTTCAACATTCATTATAGAATCAAATTCACTAGTATTAACAACCTCTAGTTTGTCCAGCCCATCTTGCACAACTCCTTGCAACAACACTTGATGAGAGCATGCATCATTAAGAAAGCATTTTGCAGCATGAAATTCGAAATACACCTTGTTATCCTTTGAGAACTATGACACAAACATAAAGTTATTTTTCATGCCAGGTCAATACATCAAAATTTTCGTATAGAGAGGTCTATTATTTGTAAGCAAGGTATTTTGGCCAGTGCTAGAAATTAACAAAGATTGACCATTAGCAACAATGACCTTACTTGTACCAGTATATGAAACACTATTTATCACACTGGAAGCATCTTGAATGAGATGAGAAGTGGCCCTTGAATCAGGAAACCAAACATGTTCTCCAACAATAGCAACATTCAAAGAAACGAAAGAACCATTAGCAAAAACATAAACACATGCTACATTATGTTTGTTGTCATCATCAACATCACGTATTGAGCAAAGATTAGCACTTGCACCTCTATGACCTGCATTAGGCTCAGGAAAATCGGTAAAAGAAGTATCAAAACGATAATAGCACTTTTGCACAATGTGCCAAAATTTTCCACACAACTGGCACTGAGGTTTGTTTGAAAAATGACCTCTGCCTCGATATCCAACTGAATCAGACACACCTTCTGTAGGCTGCTGATAACCCTGTACACCATGAGAAGTATACTAACTTGTGACAAGATTAACACTGAAGAGCCCAACCATAACACCTGACTTCTGCCTAACTTCAAGATCAATCAGCATTGAAGACAAAGCAAGTACGTCATAAGCTTGCCTACTAGTGGTGATTAAGGTGACCACTGAATCAAATTCACTAGGTAAACCATTAAGAATAGTTGCAATATGCTCTGCATCAGATATCTTTTCTCCACATATACCAAGATTATCCTTAATCATTTTAAGCTTCTCAAATAATCACTCATGTTTTGATCTCCCTTCTTTTGAGAGTACAAAGAATATCGAAGATTCATAATCTTGGTAGTTGTTTTAGCAGAATATGACTGACTGATGACTTCCCAAATTTTAGCAGCCGATTGACACATGACTAAATTTGGTAAAATCTCAGGACTGACAACGGAAAGTAACCAAGATGCTATGGCTTTATCTTGTTTATTAAATGAAACTCTTTCAGTATTTTTAACTAGATGACCAGACTTATCAGAAACAAACTCAGGAGGTATAGCCTGAATACCATGAATGTAAGACTCCAAACCATAACTCTCCAAAGCAAAAGATACCTGCTATTTCCACAGAGGATAATTGATTTCATCAAGCTGAATATTCATCTTCGTGTTAATGAAGTTCTTGGAAACATTGGAACTGCTACCAACAACTTCTCGATCTTTTACCATAACGAATTTCAGGGAAAAAAAACTTTCAAAAAACCAACTCAAATACCATATTAGAAGACTAGAAAAGAGATGAATAGGGAAAGCAATATTTCATATGTCAAACTTACACATATATAAGCAGCCAAATATATATAGGAAGTGAATCAAGAAAATATAACAAATATGAATAACTGCAGCTAACTAATACTAGCTAACTAACTAACAATCTGACAGACTGAGCCAACTATATATTTACTGCTAACATATAAAAATAATTAAAAATATTTTCAAATATTATTTAGTAATATGATAGAAAATAAAATGTTAAATTTTTTTAATACTCATGCTTATATATACTATAAACAATTTAAATGGGGTTGGGTTAAAATTTTTAAATATAAATAAATTTAAGAAAATTTTGAAAATCATATTTTAAGTTGTTAAGACTTAAATAAATATAAATGATATGTATCCAAACCAAACTCCAACAATGAGTCCAACTCTATCTGTCAAATATGCAGATATGGAAGAGAGATGAATCACTTTTAAATTTAAAATTTGCAATGTAGAGGTATCCTTAATGATGAAATATGTCATCATTTGCATATCAACTTAAGGTTTCCAATTATGTTTGATTCCTGTTTTTAGTCTTTTTTTCAAGGATTTGTCATGATTTTCGGACATGCTTCATAACTTGTTTGTATTTAATCTGGCTGAGATTACTATAACAACATTCTTGTTTATATCCATAACAGCCACCGGTTTTCCATTTAATATTTAATTTTATTATTGAATAAATGTTCTCTTTATTAGCATAGTTTCCACATTATTTATCAAAATTGAAGGCCACTTCTTCCATATCTTTTAGCATTGTGCTATTGTTGTTTTCTTATAACCTCATTTTCCTTTTCCTTTTCTTTTACAAAGTTATTAACTTTACCATCATAATTGTTTAACTAATGATGTGTTTAGTATTACTTTTAAGAATAACTTTTGAGATAAAAATATTCTTAAATAAGCTGTTTTTTTGAGAGAAAAATTATTTCTCCCAAATTAGAAATTAACCCAAAAAACACTTTTTTTCATAATTTATCCCCCAATTTTTTTTCCCAAAAACCCTTTTAAAAACCAATGCTCTAAACCTAAATAGGTACATTGCACTTTGATTTTTCCAAAATCATTTAATGTAAATTTACATTATGTTTTTTTTTCAAAAATTTATATTTCATATCCCCTAAAATAGTTTTATAATTTCATCAGTATCATAAAGTTCATTTGGCCGCGTTATAATATTTAGCTAGACTTTGGCCCTTTGGCATCTTCCAAACCACCGAAGTTGAAAAGTCATTTCACTTGTATTTTTTTACCTAAAAAATATTGGAAAAGAAAAACAAAAAATGGGAAAGAAGAGAAGAAGCAAGAAAATTAACCAAGAGAAACAGAGGCATGATCCTGACCCAACAACCATTTCAAGCTCCAGGTAACAACTCTCTATTAATTATCATTTTCTTCTAAATTTTCAGTATTGTAGTTCAACCTTCTTGTATTGGATCAGGTATTTGGATATCAGTAGTCTAAATGATGATATCCTTCACCATATTATTCCATCACTTTTCCATATATGGAAGTATGATGGAGAGAAATCGTATAAACATTTCAATATCCCAAAAAGGTCAGCTAAGTGTGTATATATACATTTACTTTGGGATTATGTTTGTTTTATGATCAAACAAGTTCCAAGTTTTGATATGATCAATGTTGTTTTTTTCCCTTTGGAACAGTAATAAGATGGACCCTAATGATTACATCAGTCATTTGCCTGATAACATCCTTCACCACATCATTTCCTTCCTCCCTTTTGAATCCGCTGTCCGAACTTCTTTTCTTTCAACTCAATGGAAACGCCTCTGGAAAGAGGCTTTGTTGGAACCAGTCCATGATGTAATAACAATGGAAGCTGCCACTAAAGTCATACAAAGCTTTGTTGATGATTTCGATACACACTATAGGCCTAGAAATAAATGGGGGTTCAGATTTGAGTTTAGTCATGGAAGAGGCAAGTTTGTTGCTAGCATTTCCAGCAAGGGTGCATTTCAACTTGATTTTTCGGATGAAAAAACAAAAATTACCAAGGCCACTTGATTTGTTTTTGAAGCCGAATCTTGCATCGACTAACCATTTATCGCCTCCATACATGTGGTTTGATTGGTGGAGGCATGAGGAAAATCACCCACTGCAAACCCAATAAACATCTTCAAACACAATGAAAATGAAATCACTGTATCTCATATCAGTAAGCCAACTGTCTAATATGGCAGTTTCTTCATTGGTGCGAAATTTTCCATTTCTGCGAAGCTTGACTATCGCCAAATGCAATGGATTACAATCTTTACAGATAAAAGAGACCCAAGGGCTTCATAAATTAGTGGTCCTCGATTGCCCCCAGTTACAATCTCTCAGTTTTGAAGGTTGCTGTTTGAATTACTTCAGATACGGAGGCCACTTAGTTTCCTTTCTGTTTGAATTGTACCGCAAATGTAATTCTTCTGGCGGGTTTCATATACGTGACTGTGGACTACCCCAGGAAGATGCCATGCTTGATCTTAGGCAATGCCCTTTAACAGAATGGACATGGGACTTTAAGCCTTCCTTTTATCCTTATTATCATGGTTTCTTGGATTTGGAAAGAAACGATTTTGAGTGCGCCAACAAGTATAAATGCTTCGACAAACTTTTAAGAACTATAAATGGTTTTCGATCTCTAACAATATGCAGATGGTTTTTCGAAGTATGATGAGTAAAGAAATGTTCAGTTTCATGTTTCCATAGTAATAACCGCGAGCACATGTTTTTTTTTTCAAGAATTTTCATGTATTTGGAGATTTCTTCGAATGAGTGCTTTCACAAAGAAAAGCCGAAGCAACATAGTTACTAACCTTTCATCTTCTTGATTGTTTTTTCTTACATCAATGTGCAAGAAATTGCTCTTTTCAAGTAGAGACCCTCTTTTCTGTTTGAGGAAACTAAAAGAACTTTGGTGGATTGATTGTTCAATGGAAAGAGAATCTATTAACGCCTTAATAGCAATGTTATGCATACACGCATAAGTTTCAGATTTATGTTTATTTATTCCTTTCAATTTCTTTTTATATATTCAAATGATTATACCAATACCTATATCTTAGTAAATATTTGTTGATCAAACTTGCAGATCAATCCAAAATGCTATAACATGCCTAACACAGGAAAATTCTCAACTTTAGTCATTGTTCCTAACAAGCTCAATGATCTCATAACTGTCAAACTAAAAGGATTTGCAGATGAAGAAAAGGAGATTTTCATGGCAAGGCGATTATTACCTTTATTCGTGTTAAGCATTGGCCTGCAATGCAACATATGGCCAGCAACTCATCAAGCAGACAAGCAATGGAGCAGAATCGAGTGCAGCAGCTTGTTCAACATTTTGTTTCATTTTGTTCAAATGTAACTTACTTAGTTACCTAGTAACTTGTCAATTGAAGTTAGTAGGATTAGTTTTTTATTTGCTCTTGATGTAATAGCTGAAATGTCAGCTTACTTTTACTTGTAATTCAAATTTGTATTAGTGTATTAGTGGGAGCAGTTATATTAGTAGGTAACTGTCCAAATTTGTTTTTTTGTAACTTATATATCTTTTGAATGATGAATGAAGATTTGATTTTTCCTTAATACTCTTGCTGTTCAAACTTCTTTCTCTCTTTTGCTTCAGTTTCATTTTTGTTTAGCAAATTCAATTTTGTTTTTGCTATTTTTGTTGCTGTCAATGTTTCAACAATTCGAAGACAATAATCCTATTATTATATCAAAATCCAATAGGAAATATTTGAAGCATCTAATGAAAGTAGCCAAGTTAAAGAAGAAAGGGAAGTACCCGTACAAGTTTAAAGTGGTTCAAAATGTTGATGAAAAATTTTCGGATCATGTTCATATGAGCCTTTATTAGTAAGAATTGTGAATGAACTGTACATTCTCACAGACTATTGCCATGTTACAAGGCTATTGCAACCTCTTTTGAATTTATTCTCAAATCTGTTAAAAAGGACATTTTTATGAATCTATTTAAAGGCGCTCATTTACGGCGGGAAAGAATATAGTTTTCTGAATGATAATATAATGGATTAGCTATTTTTCCCTTTATTTCCTCTTTTTATCTTTTCTTGTGTATCGTTAATATGGCATCAGAGCCAGTGATTTCGACCTTCCATACTTAAACCTTAGCTTGCCATACCCGTCCCTTTTTCATCATGATTTGATACTATTGATGAATCTGATCCCCCTCCCTCAGCTTTCTGGCGATAAAAATGGGTCTTTCTTCATCACCAAGCATGGCAATGTTAGATTGGATGAAAAAAATATCTTCTCTAGAAACAACATGTTCTATTTACCATTCGTGGCCATAGCTTGGGGCATTTCCTTAACTGTTTAACCCTCCTACCCTCAAAATTTATTGTCACCAAGTTCGGTGAATTTGCCCCAATTGAAGCCTACACTCTCTTTCTTAAACAAGACAGTACACTTGCCTCATAGGTTTTGTCCATTGTGAGCCCAGATATCCTACCTTAACTTGTTGGAGTAGAAACCTTTAGAGTAGAAACCTTGGCTTCCATCTGGTCCACCTTAACTCAAGTATTTTTGTATCTTTCCACAACCAACGTGGTGCATCTCCATTGCAAGCTTTGCTCTCTCCGCAAATGTGCCTTTTTTATGCGAGATTATCTTTCCTAGATTAAAGAAGTATGTGACACTCTATTTGCGTGTGACAGTCTTATTTGGACCATCGAGCACATTGCAACCATCTTGAATAGCTTACCTCGTGACTATGACTCTTTTGTAGTTGTTATCACCTCAAGTCATGAACCATATACCCTCGATTGTGGCATCTAATCTCATGGATGTAGAGTCTCAACTATAAGACCCTCTCAGCCTCCCTATGTCTATTAACACAACACAAGTTACGACTCCCTATCTTATAAACCTTGACTCTACCTTGAGCCTTAAACTCACAACCTTTGCCCTATCCAATTTCTCTTCTCCCCTTTCTAGTCAAGCCCACTTCTTAGGGTCTGTAAGCTTTACCCACTTTGTTCTAAGACCATGTTCTCCTTATCTCAATCTTGGTAGAGGCAGAACCACTCCTCACCTGCAGTGCCAACTTTGTGGAAGAATGGGACATTTTGTAAATCGCTGCTACTATTGCTTTGACCAATCGTTCCTAAGCATCCAATCTTATGCTCCACCTAAACCAATAACTATCAAACCTACTGCAAAAACCTATACCTACAGTGCCCAACCCCCACACTATGAAGTTGCCTTACACATTTTCACTCCATTTAATGGGTATTGGCCGATTGTGCAACATTCCAATTCTGATTCAATGAGCTCTAGTAGTACTATTTTTGCTCTTGCTGCCTCTAACAATGTGTTTAACTTTCAAGTCCCAATTGCTCTCTCTGTTGCCACTACTCCACCCGTAGCCCATTGGGTCACAAACTTTAGAGCCTCTCACCACGTTACCAACAATCTTGCCAAATCTCTTTGTTAATAGTCCCAACACAGGTTTTGGTAAGGTTACCATGGGTGATGTTTTTTCTCTTCCAATTAAACATATTGGAACTTCTACTATACCTTCTTCTTCTCGATTTTTATTGTTAGATGAATTATTTCATGTGCCCACTGTCTCTCACAACTTGCTCTATGTTTCAAAGTTTGTCAAAGAAAACTTGGTTTATTTTGAATTTCATCATGGTTATTGTCTTGTCAAGGATGAATCCACAAACAAGGTACTCTTTGTTGAGTTTTTCACACAGGAAGAAAAATAGATCTATTTTACCCGAGTAAAATATGAACAACTTGTTGAATTTGGAGCAACAAAGTAATATTCCCGGATAAAGTATGAAGTAAGTTTTTTATTCAAGAAAAAAAACACACAGAAGTAAAAAAGAATAAGGAATTGAGAGAACAAGAAGATGATCAGTACATTACATTGATTCATCAAATATGATATACATAGAGAGCTTACAACAATATTTTTAACTTGTAGAAGTGAACAAACATTAAATTCATCCTAATGATAACCTAGGACTTGTCTAAAACTGGAAAGTACTTGACCAACTTTTATCCAGTCAAAAAGTTTCTGTCAAATCATATACAGGTCATCTGTTACACTAAAACGTACTTTACCTGGGTAAAATACGTACATTTACAGTTGATATATTTTATCCGGGTAACATACATACTGCTGTTTGTTGCCACCTTTAACACTCCTTCTTGGCTACAAAACAGCAGACTCCAATTTGCTTCTTCAAATACTCAAACCTGGTGGCAGCTAATGGCTTGGTCAAAATGTCTGCCAATTAAACTTCTGAGCAGTAATGGACCAAGTTGATCTCCTTTGACAACTCTGCCTCCCTTACAAAATGGTATTTGATCTTGAAATGCTTAGTTTTGCCATGAAACACAGGGTTCTTGGCAATTGCAACAACTGTCTGATTGTCAACTTTGATCTCTGTTGCTTCAACTTGTTATTCATTCAAGTCATACAAAAGTTTCCTAAGTCAAATGGCTTGATTAACAGCCCCAGCAGCTGCAATATACTCTGCTTCAGCTGTTGATTGAGCAACAGTTTGTTGCTTCTTTGAGCTTCAGCTAAAAACTCCTGATCCTAGAGTGAAGAAGTATCCCGATGTACTCTTCATATCATCAACCAAGCCAGCCCAATCACTATCTGAATAACCGACTAGTTTCAATTCCTCAGCTCTCTCAAACTTTACACCATAGCCTAAGGTGCCTTTAACATACCTTAGGACCCTTTTAGCAGCTTTAAAATGTGTAACATTATAGCAGTGCATGAATCTCGATAGAAGACTAACAGCATACAAGATGTCTGGCCTTGTTGCTGTCAAGTAGAGTAGGCAACCAACTAAACTCCTATACTCCTTTTCATCTACTCGATCATGCTCACTGGTGCTTGAGAGTTTCTCTCCTAATGCAACAGGAGTGCTCACAGGCTTGCACTTTGACATGCTGAATTTGCTTAGAACTTTCTATGCAAATGCTTGCTGACTTATGAAAATTCCATCAACATTTTGATTTACTTCCATGCCAAGGAAGTAGGTCATCAAACCTAAATCAGTCATCTCGAATACATCTAGCATTTGCTTCTTAAAGTCTTCAACCAGCTCACCCTTGCAGCCAGTAACCAATAAGTCATCCACATAAAGTGAGAGTATCAACAAGGTTTGTTTTTCAGCCTTCTTCACATAGAGTGTAGGCTCACTTATGCTCTTCTCAAATCCAAGATTCGACAGGTATGCATCAATCATGTCATACCAGGCCCTTGGAGCCTGTTTTAGGCCATACAAAGCCTTCTTGAGCTTGTAAACCTTGTGTTCTTCACCAGCAACCTTAAATCCTTCAGGCTGTTCTATGAAGATTTTTTCCTTGAGAAATCCATTTAAGAATGCTGACTTTACATCCAATTGATGTACCTTCCACTATTTTTGAGTAGCTAAGGCAAACAACAACCTTATGGTGTCTAACCTTGCAATAGGTGCAAAGGTTTCAAAATAATCAACACCTTGCTGCTGACTGTACCCCTTCACAACTAGTCTGGCCTTATGCTTGTTCAGAGATCCATCTGCATTGTTCTTGTTTCTAAACTCCCATTTGACACCTATTATCTTTCTGTTTACTGGCTTATCAACCAGCTCCCATGTGTCATTTTTATGGATCATCTCCATTTCAGCTTCCATGGCCTTCTTCCAGCATTCTTCTTTAGCAGCCTCTTCAAAATTTGAAGGTTCAACTATTGCAACATTACATCTCTGGTAGATGTATGCAATGGTTCTGGTGCCTCTCACAGGTTCTTCATCAAAGTCTTCGTCAGCTAGCCCTTCTTCAGCTAGTTTCAGACTATTTTCTAGCTGATCTTCATCAGTCAACCTTACATCAGCATAATTCCAGCTCCATGCTCTACCTTCATCAAACCTCACATCCCTACTCACCAGAATCTTCTTAGTTAAGGGATCATACACCCTGTAGCCCTTATTGATGCTGCTGTAACCAACAAAGATCCCAGGCATATATCTTTTGTCAAGTTTGGTTCTCTTTTCAGCTGGTATAAGAGTGTAGCAGACACAACTAAACACCTTTAGGTATGACACTGTTGGTTTGAGATCATGCCAAACTTCAAAAGGAGTTTTGTCCTTGACAGCAGTGGTAGGCAGTCTGTTGAGCAGATACACTGAAGTATTTGCTGCTTCAGCCCAAAATTTGCTTGGCAACTTGCTTTCAAACAGTAAGCATCTAGCCATATCAAGCACTGTTCAATTCTTTCTTTCACAAACTCCATTTTGCTGAGGAGTATAAACTATTGTTAGCTGATGATGAATTCCAGCTTGTTCACACAACTTCTGGAATTTCTCAGACAGATACTCAGCACCATTATCTGATCTCAAAGCTTTGATCTTGCAGCCTGATTGATTCTCAACTAGAGCTTTAAATTTACTGAATGCTTCAAACACCTCTGATTTTTGCTTTAAAACATAGATCCAACAGAATCTACTAAAATCATCAATAAACAGCACAAAGTATTTGCTGTCATTCAAGGAGGAAGACCTCATTGGTCCACAAATGTCAGTGTGAACTAATTTGAGCTTGCCTCGAGCTCTCCATGCCTTATTAACTGGAAAAGGTAGTCTTGCCTGCTTACCAAGCTGGCAGACTTCACAAACATCATTACTGACCTCAATTTTGGACATGTCTTCAACCAAATTCAATCTGTTCAACAAACCAAGTGACTTGTAATTGACATGGCCTAACCTCTTGTGCCATAGACTAGCATCATCAACAAGGCTGGTGTAAGCCCTCTTCTCTAGTTGATTGACATCAAGCATAAAACACCTGTCTGTCATTGCTACTGTGACCAACTCCTGACCATAAGAGTCTTCAACAATGCATGAGCCATTCTTAAAAGCAAGTGAGTAA